>NC_037669.1:167961195-168082516 GCF_003255815.1 Theropithecus gelada
AAAAAAAAAAAAAAAAAAAAAAAAAAAAAGAACTTAAACAAATTTACAAGAAAAAAATCAAGCAACTACATCAAAAAGTGGGCGAAGGATATGAACAGACACTTCTCAAAAGAAGACATTTATGTAGCCAACAGACACATGAAAAAATGCTCATCATCACTGGCCATCAGAGAAATGCTCATCATCACTGGCCATCAGAGAAATGCAAATCAAAATCACGATGAGATACCATCTCACACCAGTTAGAATGGTGATCATTAAAAAGTCAGGAAACAACAGGTGCTGGAGAGGATGTGGAGAAATAGGAACACTTTTACACTGTTGGTGGGACTATAAACTAGTTCAACCATTGTGGAAGACAGTGTGGCGATTCCTCAAGGATCTAGAACTAGAAATACCATTTGATCCAGTTATCCCATTACTGGGTATATACCCAAAGGATTATAAATCATGCTGCTATAAAGACACATGCACACTTATGTTTATTGTGGCACTATTCACAATAGCAAAGGCTTGGAACCAACCCAAATGTCCACCAATGATAGACTGGATTAAGAAAATGTGGCACATATACACCATGGAATACTGTGCAGCCATAAACAAGGATGAGTTCATGTCCTTTGACATGGGACATGGATGAAGCTGGAAACCATCATTCTGAGCAAACTATCACAAGGACAGAAAATCAAACACCGCGTGTTCTTACTCATAGGTGGGAACTGAACAATGGGAAGACTTGGACACAGGATAGGAAACATCCCACACCAGGACCTGTTGTGGGGTGGGGGGAGGGGGGAGGGATAGCATTAGGAGATATACCTAATGTAAATGGTGAGTTAATAGGTGCAGCACACCAATATGGCACATGTATACATATGAAACAAACCTGCATGTTGTGCACATGTACCCTAGAACTTAAAGTATAATAAATAAATAAATAAAATCGTTCCTCTTTGCAGACAACATGACCTTGTATTTAGAAAACAAAAGATTCCATCAAAAAACTTGTAGAGGTAACAAATTCAGTCAAGTTGCAAGATGCAAAATCAACATACAAAAATCAGCTGCATTACTTTATATATATATATATATATATATATATATATATATATATATATATATATTTTTTTTTTTTTAAGACAGTCACCAGGCTGGAGTGCAGTGGCACAATCTCAGCTCACTGCAACCTCTACCTCCTGGATTCAAGTGGTTCTACTACCTCACCCTCCCCAGTAGCTGGGATTACAGGCGCACACCACCAATTGCAGCTAATTATTTTTGTATTTTCAGTAGAGACGGGGTTTCACCATGTTGGCCAGGATGGTCTCGATGTCTTGACCCCATGATCCGTCCGCCTCGGCCTCCCAAGGTGCTAGGATTACAGGCGTGAGCCACGGCGCCCAGCCAATCAGCTGCATATTCCAAGAATGAAACAGCCAAAAAAAAAAAAAAAAAGATGGCAATGTGATTTACAACAAATTCAAAAAATAAAATACCTAGGAATACATTTAACCAGAGAGATGAAAGATCTCTGTAAGGTAAACCGTAAGACATTGATCAAAGAAATTGAAGAAGACACAAACAAATGAAAGACCATCCCATGCTCATGGATCAGAAGGTTATCATTAAAATGACCATATTTCCCAAAGCAATCTACAGATTCAATTCAATTCCTATCAAAATACCAATGTCATTTTTCACATAAATAGAAAGAAAATCCTAAAGTTCATAGGAAACATTAAAAGAGCCAAAATAGCCAAAGCAATACTGAGCAAAATGAACAAAGCTGAAGGCAGCACATTGCCTTATTTAAAAATATATAACAAGGCTGTAGTTACCAAAACAGTATGGTTACTGGTATAAAAATAGACACACAGACAGATAAAACATAATAGAGAACCCAGAAAAAAAATGCACGTATCACAGTCAACTGATTTTCTACAAAGGCACCAAGAACATACACTGGAGAAAGGACGACCTCTTCAACAAATGGTGCTAGGAAAATTGGATGCCTATATTCAGAAAAATGAAACTGGACTTCTATCTCTCCTCATCTATAAAAATCAACTCAAGATGGATTAAATACTTAAATGTAAGGCCTAAACTTATAAAACTACTATAAGAAAACATAGAGAAAACAATTCAGAATATTAGTCTAGGCCAAGATTTTGTGGCTAAGACCTCAAAAGCACAGACAACTAAAACAAAAATAGGCTAACCGGACTATACTAAACTAAAAAGCTTCTGCACAGCAAAAGACACAATTAACAGAGTGAAGTTGACAGTTGAATGGGAGAAAATATTTGCAAATCATTCATCTGACAAGGAATTAATATTCAGAATATACAAAGAACTCAAACAATTAAACAATTTTTTAAAAATTCCATTAAAAAGTGAGCAGAATGAAGCCAGGCATGGTGGCTCACACTTTTAATCCCAGCACTTTGGGAGGCAGAGGTGGGTGAATCACTTGAGGTCAGGAGTTCAAGACGACCAGCCTGGCCAACATGGTGAAACCCCGTCTCTACTAAAACTACAAAAATAAGCCAGGCGTGGTGGCACACACCTGTATTCCCAGTTACTTGGGAGGCTGATGCAGGAGAATCGCTTGAACCTGGGAGACAGGTTGTAATGAGCAGAGATTCTGCTACTGCACTCCAGCCTGGGTGACAGAGTGAGACTGTGTCTCAAAAAAAAAAAAAAAAAAAAGGCGGGAAAGAACTTGAATAGACAATTCTCAGAAGAATACATACATACAAATGGCCAACAGGTATATGAAAAAATTATCAGCATCATTATTTATCAGGGAAATACAAATCAAAACTAAAGATTACATATCATCTTATCCTAGTTAAAATGGCTATTATTAAAAAGACAAAAAGCGAGCTGGATCCTGCGCCTGGCCAGCCCCACCCGGCTTTCCCTTCGGCCCACCTGACCGCCATGCGTCTCTCCTCCTCCCCACTTCGTGGCTGGCAGCAGCCCTCCAGCTTTGGCTCCGTGGACTAGGTCTCCCAGAGCAGCTGCTCAGGGCCGACCCACACCCCCAGGCCTGCCGACGTCTCCCCGGGGAGCCTCCCTGGCCCTGGCCAGACATTCGGCACGTGGGAGACCCCTCAGGTCGTCAGCACCAAGGAGGCTAGCTCCTTAAATCTGCCTGCGCCGGAGAAGGCCGTGGCTGGGTTGAGTAAGGAGCCAAACGCCGGGCGGGGCCTCCAGCGTCCGCGCAGCCTTCACCAGGCAGCAGGTCGCGCCTTGGAGGGCGTCTTCCGGCACCACCAGTACCCGCGCCCTCTGGAGCGGAAGAGGCTGGCCAGGGAGATGCAGCTCTCAGAGTTCCAGATAAAAACCTGCTTTCAAAATCGCCAGATGAAACACAAACGGCAAATGCAGGACTCCCAGCTAAACAGCCCCTTCTCGGGGTCTCTCCACGGGCCCCCTGCTTTCCACTCACCATCTTCTGGCCTTGCCAATGGTCTGCAGCTGCTGTGACCTTGGGCACCCCTGCCTGGGCCGCAGGCTCTGATGATGCCCTCTGGCTCCTTCTGGGGTCTCTGACAAGTGGAACAAGAGGCCCTGGTTTCTTCGTGGGCTTCCTGCTGCGGGCAGCCTCTGAGGTACCACCCCCCAGACCCAGGAAGTGACGTGCATACGCTGGGACAAACCCTGTCCACGGGGCCCTGGGGCCTGTGGGCTCTGCCGGAGACGGGGAATGCATTTGAGGAAGCACCTCTGACTCCGTGCCTCCCGCACACGCGGTCTGTGCAGATCGCACCTGAAGCCTACCCGGAGGACTCAGCTGTTCTGTTTACATCGTGGTGGCACCAAAGGTTCTGGAGATTTCTGGAGAATATATTTGTTAAAGCCACCTCTTCACTGCAAAAAAAAAAAAAAAAAACACACACACACACACAAAAAGCAATAGATACTGGTGAAGTGTGGAGAAAAGGGAACTGTTATACACTGTTGGTAGGAATGTAAATTAGTACAACTATTATGGAAAATATTATAGAGATTTATCAGAAAATAAAAATACAGCTACCATATTCACCAGCAATCCCACTACTGAGGGTCTAACCAAAGGAATAGAAACCAGTGAATATATCAAAGGGATACCGGTACTGGCATGTTTATCACAGCTCTATTCTCAATGGTAAAGAAATGGGATCCATATAAATGTCCATCAATGAACAAATAGATAAAGAAAAAACGTGGTATACATACACAATGGTGCACTATTTGGCTATAAAAAAGAATGTAATCATGTATTTCAGCAACAAGGATGGAAGGGGATATCACTATTTTAAGTGAAATAACCCAGGCACAGAAAGACAAATATTGCATGTCCTTACTCATGTGTGGGAGCTAAAAATGTTAATCATAAACACAAGAAGCTAAGAATATTGAGTGGGTGAGTGGAGGATGAGAAGAGGTAGTTAACAGATGCAAATACACAGTTAGATAAAAAGCAAAAATCCTATCTTTCCACTGCAAAGTAGAGTGACTATAGTTAAGAACACATATTGTATATTTCAGTGTTTCTAGAAGAGAGGATTTGAATCATTCCCAATGCACCGAAATAGTAAATACTCAAAGTGATGGATGCCTCAAATCCTTGACTATCATTATACAGTCTATGCATGTAACAAAATATCACATGTACTCCATAAGTAAAATATTACGTATGAATAAACATAAATAAATACGCATTTGGCACAGAGTATGTTGCTGGGTATGTTTTATTTACCCTTCCTTCTATCCAATATAGTATAGGGTACATTATAACTGCATATTAATAAAGGATGTACAAATGGGTGGATGAAGAATGGACAGATGGAGAAACAAGACATTCACTAATGTTATTTGTAATCTAAAATGTCAATTACTTTTCTAGGGTAAACATTTTATGTCTTCTCAATTAGATTCCCTCATAAGCAATGTGTTTTATTAAATACAAATTACTATAAAAATTGTGTTATTGGAAAAGTTCTTGTTTCAGTCCACTTATTTTATAAATTTGAAAAAGGAGATTAAACTCATACAATTTATTAAACAAATAGAAGAATTTTTAGCTTGAAATGGAGCATGATTAATGATTGCATCAGTGTAACAGGCATAAATTGGAAGTATTTCAGGCAAACTAGAATGACTAATCAGCCTATCTAAAAATGACCCATAACTTTCAATGGCACTAAGAATTGATGTTATGCATCTCTTTTTTTTCTTCTAATTGCACCTGTCTCTTTTCATACCTTATCCTTGGATTGTATTAATGATCACATGCTATTTTTAAAAAGTACTAGAAATATTTGAGCTTCTTATGAGACTAGTCTGAAACTGGACCTCAAGTTTTTTATCTCATCCTGTTCTACTTCCTTTATCCCTTTCCCCCTGTGAGTACACCTTCAATAACAAAGAACTTTGCTGAGAATCCCATTTTGGGCTCTGCTTCTAGAGGACCTAACCTAAGACAATGGGATTTGGTGTGGATAGCAAGGTATAGCATTTTTAGAAAAAATAGGAACAAAGATAGTTTTCAGAGCCCTGTTTTGCTTGCCTGCACCTCAAATTGCAACAATACAAGTGGTGGCTTTATGATGCTGGTTTCGTTCACAACTAGCAAAGTATTAAGATAGCAAACGTCTCCTTAAAGGGAAGGGTACAAATTGAATGTGAGTTCTCTAGGAAGGGTGAGATAAGCCTGATGTTGTGGGTTGATTTGATTCTCCCAAAAACATATGTTGAAGTTCTACCTCTAGAAGAACCTGAGAATGTGGTTTTACTTGGAAATAAGGTGTTAGCAGATGTAATTAGTTAAGATGAGGTCACACTTGAGTAGGATGAATCCTAAATCCAATATGACTGGTGTCCTTATAAGAAAAAGAGAAGAGACAAACATGCAGAGAAATGAAAGACGTGAAGACACATAGGAACAAGCCCAATAAATGACAAAGGCCGAGATTGGAGTGCATATCTACAAGCCACAGAATGCCAAAGATTGCCAGCAACCACCAGAGGAGTCAGACATGGAACAGTCTTCCTCTGACCCCCTAAGAAACAACCAATCCTGCTAATACTTTGATTTTTGGCTTCCCGCCTCTAGAACCATGAGAGACTACATTTTTTGTTGTTTCAAGCCAACAAAGTTTATGGCAATTTGTTTCAGAAGCCCAAGGAAACGAATATACCTAAGTATACAATGGCAGTGAGTTAGCATGAAATAGGCTTTCCTAAATAAATCTGGCAGAACCATATCTGTACCAAGCATCCCTGGCAACTGTGGCCCTGTCTCTCCTACCTCTCACCTAAAAGGAATCCAGAGGAAAAGAAACAGTGGCCAAAATAGACCTCGTTTTCTACCACCCTGTATAGCATTTTGCCTCCCTTAGGTTCTGCATCTTTGGCTAAATAAATCACAAACTTGCAGAGGCTATGATTGTCTTTTCCATCATAACTCAACCCACCTGAAATGCTCTGACACTCTAGAAAATAATTCTAATTAATGAATAAAACATGGTAAACTGATAATTAGCTTTTGAAGGTGAAGGTGAGCTCTTTAACAGGAGGGTAATTCAGTAATGTTCTAATTGTTTTCCCCAGCATCAGACCTTACCTGACACTTCATTTTTGCTTCGGCATAACAATTCCCAGCCTCTGTTTAGAAAGATCATGTACAATTTCTTAGGACTTGGCTAGAAATTATTCATAATGCCTGGATTACACACTTTGAGAAATGTGAAGTTGTATGTTATTCAAGCTTCCATATCCAGCTGTGGCAAGGGCTTTCTGGCTTGGACTACTGAACAGAAACTTATGAACAGCCCTATTTTTTATTTCTAAGCAAAACAATATGAAAGAGACCTTTACTATTAGATAATTAGTGATTTCAAAAGTATAGATGCTAATATCAATGCTAATTGAATCAGTTTATTGATTGAATAGGCAGATGAAAAGGATAGATATTTAGCATGCAATGGATAATTCTACGTTTTAAATGCTATTCCTAAATGTTCGGGAAAATTGGGGTTATTTTGAAAGTTGATAAAATACTTTAGTATAGATCTTTTTCAAACTGATAATCTGACAGGTTACATGTATTTAGGGGAGAGTGTCAGTGGCCCTCTAAAGAATCAGAATGTATTTAGCAAATGTATATTCAGAAACAATATTTCTGAATTTTCTTCATCTAACTTCAAGAGAGAATTAAATAGGTAAGGACTTGTTTTCATATGAAAAATGTTTGATCTTTCTTCCTAAAGTCCAGTTTCTGCTATTAGCAGAAGCCAAACCTTCCTGCAGAGAAACACACACACACACACACAATGACAGAATTTGTTTCTTGATATAGTCACCCACTGCATAAACCAAATCAAATATTTCCTAGGTGTCAACTGTAAGAAATCCCACACACACTCAAGTCATTAATTTGTCACAGGTCATGTTCTGGTAAAGAAAACCTTTATTGAAAGTGTTGTTTGTAAAAAAAAATAAGTCTTCCCTTATTGAAAATGCCTATCCAAAAATAACGAAAAACATTACAAGAGGAACCCATTGGGAGAGAAGGTAGACGGATGAAGACCCTGAAGACTAGCTAGTAAAAGAGTACATGGTGGCTAAGAACCTATAAGCCATGCTGGAGGTTGCAAAGCAAACTGATTACAGGGACTGTCAAAAAGCAAAGACTGGGGCCTCCAAGTATAGATTGTAGAAAGTTGTAAAATTCTGTTTAGTCCAAAGGGGCCAGTCACAGTTCATTTAGCTAGTTCTGCAGCTAATAAATGCCTAGTGGGAATTCAGTACCAGGGCTCTCAGATGTTTTTGTTTTAACTTTTCAAGAAAAATCAGAAATTCTCATTTTATTTTATTTTTGGAAGCAAATGTTTATTTTTCCCTTAGGCATCTAATTCTTTCAGAGGCTTTAAAGTTTACTACTGTTTTCCCCACAAAGTCTTTCATTAAGTCTCCTATTAGAGTTATGTTCGGGCATTTTAAGTTGTTTTTATAATGTTACATCATGTCTAACTTTTTTTCTTCCACTTTTCCTTTTTCTTCCCCTCTTTTTAGTATTATTATTACTTCTTCTTTTTGCTAAGATATAAAGACATCAGCCTTAGAACACCAGTAGAGAAAGTTCCCGGCACTTGCTGATACATTTCTTCTTTCCTAGTAAAATGTTTTGAACACACGAACTAGATTTCTTTTAGAAATAAGGTGTGTCATCCATACATAGCTCCCCCCTGGGATGGAGAATTGGTATCAACACCAGAAACATGTTTTGAACTAACATAGAAGAAAGGGCTGGTTTTGTAAATAGATGAACCCAGTATTTGACCACATAGTAGTCAGGAAATTGGTGGAATCTATAATCTGTGGGGCTCTGGTGTCTGGAAGATTTCACAGTTGCAGATTGATGTGAGCCTGTAGTGTTAGGCAGAATATTCAATCCCACTTTCCATTTTATAATGCATACAAGGACAACAGTTGTGTTGCATCATTATTACATCAAAAGGTCTAACTTTTATTATTCACTTATGCAAGATTCACATTTATTTAAATGTGGTTATGGTAATAAATGGTAGGCATAGAGAAATGTCCCTGATATCTTTCATGCTCATCTCCTCTGAGTTGAAATATAATTAAACCTATCACTTAATGAGCCTGATAAATTATTTTGACCTGTCAGAATAGAACAAAAAAATTAGCAATGACAATTTTCAATTTGGCAGCAAATATATACTATATGGATAATATACTTTTTACAATAGTTTTCTCTGAATATTCATGTCTTTGCATTTCAATACGATACCATTTGTAGCCTTTCATTTTTGGTATATTATTCATTGTATATTCAGAGAGTGTTAAGGAAAACCTTAGTTGGTGCACATACTCTTCATCTCCTGTTGTCCTTGAACATGAATGAGAACTTACTGCAACACATTTTCTTTTCCATGTGTTGGTGTTAACATGTTTTTATGGGCTTATAGAATTTTAAATGTTGATAAATGATTTTTCCGAAGGTTCAAGTTCGGATCATCTCTATCCACCAGGCTTAATAAGTCTAGCAGTGTCTTTAGTAGGTGATAGAAAATAAATTATAGAAATTCTCATTTTAAAAACACTTTTTTCAAAGACGTTTGGGAACTAATTAAAAATTTTTTAAAAATTCAGTCCTATGGAAACATGGACAACCATCTTGCAACCTCTTGTCTTCAATAAAATTTTATTTTAGCAAAGGCCAACCGCAAGGATTCAAAGTTATGGGTAATGTTATTTTTCTGCCTTATATTTAACTGAAATGCTCTAAGTGGTCAGTTTAAGTATGAAAACGTTTACCTTGTTTAACAAGGGAGAAGGAAGGGATAATGGAACAAGCATCATTCAGAACTGAATGAAAATAAAATGTTTTACTTTTTTTTCTTTAATCAACACATTACTTTTGATAAATAGTCATGGGACATGTGTTCTGTGAGTCACTACAATTCTTACTTGGCACTTGGAACAGTTGTGTTATGTAGGTTAACGATAACTCTCAGAACAGGAGTATATTACAAACAAGTGGAGTAGAACATATAGAATACATAATTCGCTATAATATTACTCTTCCTTAGAGCCTTCAAACTTAAACCAAGATGAAAAAAATGTTTACCAAATTGAATACATTGTCTATGGATTATCTACAGAAGAGAGGAAAACAAGCAATCATTTTGATTCCACAAACCAAGTGAAGAATAAGGACAGAAACAGATCAATATCCTGACACCACTGGAAATGTTACATACCTGGACGATTTTGATATTGTCAAAGAGAGCGGATAAGAGAATGGCTAAGGATGTTCCTAGAGCTGCTGAAGGAACCAGAGAGCTTTCATCACATAAAAATATCACTAGTGTCTTTGTTTTACTAAAACTGAAAAGTTCATCTTAAAGAATTCCTGAAAAAAATAAATATTAATTTGTTCACAGCTGCAAGTTTAACTTAGCACAGGACCACAAACAAGATGAGCTGTGCTATATTTTACATTTCTGAGTCAATAATATTGAAAGCAGCTTCATCTTATAGTGGGGGAAATTATTGGCATATGGGGGACTTTATCACATATCATGTAGGGTGAGAAATTGATGTTTGGGGAGATTTTATCACATAACTTAAAATAGAAGACTGGCATAAAACAAACTATGTGAATTGCCTTAATTATTATTATTATTACTTTTTTCAAGAAAAAAATAGTACTTTACTGGCATACAAAGGGTAGTTCTTTGGGTTTTTAATGGAAACAAACAATAACATATAGAATCATCATTCAACTATCATAATATACAACACAATAAAATCCTATCTCAAGTTTCCAAGCCTACCTGGGGATATATAGAACCTCTGATGAAAGGTTTATTCAGTAAGATTTGACAAGATGTAAAAAGCAAATTTATTTACTGAACACATGGGCCATTAAGGTGGCATAAATTAGCATTGTGAGCGTTTTGGCTTCTGGTACTCAAGTCAGACTTCCAGATGTACTGATAAAGATGGAACAGGCAAGTTTGATGCCAAGGTGGCATCACTGTGGCTGACCAACGATTCGGAATCTCACATCGGTGTGACTAGTGATTATAATTAAGTCAATGCTTTGTTCCCTGGCTTTGTTAGTTCTTGTAAAATCAAATTCACCATGTCAACTCTACCTCCCTCCAGTGCTTGTGGTAATGCTGTTTCAAATGAAGTATTCTTGTTAGCAGGTAAAACCTTATATGATCCTTTGCCAAGAGATTGATATTAGATAAAAACCTGGTTATATTTTTTAAGCCATAAGAATATAAGAGGAGAAGAATCATATGAATATTTTTCCTTTAAGTAATTTTTTGCAGGGTCACAAACATGTAGAACAAACCATAATCTATTTTTAATTTCAAAATAGTGCTTCTGTTTGCAAACATTAATGCCAAGTTTTCAAGAAGCTTGGTTGTCAAAAGAATACTGCCTTCAGTTTATAGTCACTAAATGCATGTGGATTAAGATATTTTTAGATCTCGAAACTAAAGTTCAAATTGGCTCATGTTAGTAAATAGACATACTTATCACTCAATTTATTTGATAGTGTCTGTTTGTAGTTTTATTGTGAAGAACAGCCATTTTAAAGTAGCCAAACATCCAGTTTTTGTGAAAGCTGAATATTTCATCATACATTGGATAACATTAAATTTTCCCCAAATGACCACTCTTCGGAGTCAATTTAAAATTTGTTGTAAAATTTCAGTGAATTAAACATTATTAGAAGAAATTATTGACTAAAGTTAGGAGACCTTAGTTGAAACTGATATAAGATTTTGGCTGATAAAATAAATTGAAAGAAACTATGACTAAAAATATTCCCCAAAGAAACAATGTTCTTTGCATATAGCTCCATGTGCAGATTAAAAAATATATTTTTAAAAATACTCCAACCTTTTTTCAGGACAAAACAGAAAGCGAACATAGCTACAAGTGATACAGCTTTGGCATTAGGTCAGTTCCATCTTAAATATGTAGTAATATAAACCCTGTAACTATAAGTCACATTTTAAAACAATTTTATGAAATTTATAGAAATATGGCTTAGATTTTGGAGCTATTTTGAGTAGCAAATGACTTGCTTTTACTAAATTCAGCTTTTTTAAAAGCACATTTCTGTAATCAGTCATTATCCCTATTTTTATCAGAGAGAATCAAAATGTCAAGTGAATTGGCCCAGTTTCCTTGTAGATGATTGGTAGTGAAGCCAACAACTGTGCTCACTGTTCTGTGATGCTCAATCTTGTGCCCAGATCCCTTGGCCACAAGACTTTTTCACCAATATCCAGTACTTCCACACATTTTTCTATAATCCGTTTAAAAACCAGATGCCATCAAATGGAATTTTTCTTGACTATTTGATAAAAGTTAAACTTTCCAGGATCTCACGAACTTAATTTCTTTTTCATCTCTACTAATGTTAGCATAACATCACAAGAGACATAAAGCATCTCACGAAGGGTCTTTATCCAATATTAGTTGCCCCTAGCCCTAGGGTCCTATACTGAAATTATATAATATGTGTTAAGTTGGGTTGACAAACGTCCAATAAAACCCACATTTTGGTTTTTTGGTTAACAAAATGTAACACACTTCACTATAGCTTCAAAACTCTCTAACATCAATGTTTCTCAATAGATTTATGTTGGACAGTCTGATTACTGAGAGACTTTAAAAATATTTGTTATACTGGCAAAAACACAATCTGGGTCTCCAATTAAGGTGCTCTCTGCTAATTTTCCGTAGTCTTGTTTTACCACGTCCTGCACACTACCTGGATTTGAGGAAGATTGTATAAGGGTTCAAATTCTATACTCAAAGTCAGTAGCTGATGTGAAATGATACAATTGTATTACCCAACTCAAACTGTTAGCATAATAGTCCTGCTAGAGTGCGTAATACCTTAACATTATATCTACTTCCCAGCCCCTCCAATGCACTAAAATGATTAAGATTCCCAAGTGTGAAATTGGAGTTCCTTTTCTTAAAGTAAAACCAACCTAATCATTGAAAATAAAATGATTTTACCATGACTTTGTATAAGAATGACAGGTACTAAGACTCATAGTTTTACAATTCTGTATATGTGTGTGTGTGTATATAAGCATTAACCTTAGAACTTGTCACTATACTATTACTTATTTTTAATGATACTTCTTTGCTCACAAATCATTTTAGCCCTACTCTTTAAAAATTGCCTTTAGAGATGACCTGCCAGTCTGAAAATAACATGACCCCATTCTCTGCTGTCTTAGTTAACTTAACCAAACTCTAAGATACTCTACCTGATCATACATATTAATAATCAGATTTTACTTCATTTGACAAATACATTTTAGCAGTTTCTACAGTCAATTTAGCCACCTAGGAAGGATGAGTTTCCATCACCAAGAAGAGGAAAGAGAAGACCCTCAAATTGAAGGTAATGTTCAGTCCCTTGCCATCTGAACATTGATGATCCAACCATAGAATTCTTTAAACTCTGTGACGATTCATGACCCACATGAACTTCTAATAAAATAACACATATGATATTTTTCCAGAGTAGAACTTGCCTTTTGTCACCATTCACATTCTGGTAAGCTCTAAGTCCATTCCTGGCAGTAACAACCTTTAGGCCACATGAGCATGACATGTCAACATATCCATCCTTCACTGGACACCCTGATACCACTCTCAAAAGCACTATGTAGACAATGGAGACCTACCACAGAAATGATCCATTTCACCTCTTGATAGTAGCCTCTCTAGTTACTGAAGCAGATCGTACAAAAACACAAGAGATGTTCCAGAGATAAATCTCCCCATGTAGAAAAGAAAAAAATCAGCAAAAGTCAAGTAAAATTTTCATTGTTAGGACTCAGTTTAAATAATTCCTGTAACAATGATAAGAGTGCATAACTGATATACTTGTCTGTGGAAGAAATGGTCTTAATAAGGTGACCGTTAGTTAAAATACATGCAAACTCAGGACAGAGTTAGTCTAAGACTGCTTAGACTAAGCAGTCAGGACCTCTTCCTATTGAGAGGAAGTGCAACAAAAGAAATAAGGATGATGCATTTAAATTGTTGTTCCTTTCCACACCCCCACTGCCAGCTGGCTATTGACTTTTTCAGGGTTGGTTTTGTTCAGAATTTATCACATTCTTGACTGGGAAAATAGAAGTAGCATATCTTACATGATGTTAGCATAAGTGCAGTCATAATAAGTGAGTACTAAGTGAATTAGCAACTACTCCAGTATTAGTTGGTGAAATGTACATTCTGGTTGAGCATATGAATGACCTACAATGTGGTTTACACTCAGGATGGAAAGGAATACGGAATATTTTTCTGGACACATGCAAGTTTGTGAGTAGCTGTATTGGTCACTCAAATAAATAATTTTAATTCCTGAGAGGATAAAAGCAGTGCCCCTCTAGTGCTGATATATTAAACCAGCTTAGCTGTTAATCGCCATCATCTATTTTACTGATGAAGAAATTAAGGACAAGGCATTAGTTGACTGTTGGTCAGGGACAAAGTCTACAATAGACCCTGGCTACTCTAAGGCTCCTCATTGCTTTCCCCACCACTTCATGCTGCTTTTGGGTGCACAAAGTTATTAATACAATGTTATCCATGCTTACGTATAGAAAGGTAATTTTCCACATCAATTCAGATCTAAAGAAAGAGGCCTATATACCACTTCAGTTATCTTTTAGCTTTGTGATCTGATTTCTTCTGAACAATTGAAACATTACACTGGTACAAAGACAAAGATATTAATTTAAAATTTAATTGTAATAAGTAATATTTAATGCTCATGTCTACTATGTGTTGGTTTGTGTCTTAGAAACTCAAATAGGTACAGCCACTTTGATTCTATTTTGAAACTTCTGCTGTCTTTTAATTTTTAGTCTTTTATTATTTCTTGCTCTTTTAATTTTCAAATACATATAAATATTCCTTTGCTAACTAGCTTCTTGGCAACAAAATATGTAGCACCTTTAGAAAAACCAAATTTCATCTCTGATGATAATGGCAGTGAATTACTGCAATAGATCAGGAGAAGTCCAATAGTATCTAAAGACAGAAATCCTTTCAAATGAGGCAGGGGTGATATAAATTGCCAAAAGCCAAGTATGTTTTCTTGTGTGAATAAAACAAGTACTCTTCAAAGTTTAGGTCCAGTGAGAGGAGCAATTTATCATGTGTAATTGCCTGTTTTCTCATAAGAGAAATACAGTACCTCCCCAATGACTGTTTCCCATTTCTCTGGATGATCTGGTAGAGGTGCAACAATGCTTTTTCCAGAGGCATTTGGCTTCTGCAATGCATTTATATTTGTTTCAAATGAATCAGAGCTGCTTTCTCTATCACTTTCCTTGCCATGGTGTGATGCATGGGAAGGGATGTATAACCATAAAGTCAGACCACCCTCAGGGATTTTCACAGCACACTGCTGACCGATCTAAATTGTGGATCTTTATTCATGAAAAAAGTTCCCTAAGGGAAAAGATACAGCTTTATGGCAGCCTGAACTATAATGGATGTTAATCTGGTATTGATAAATATACGGAGTGCGGGGGAAACAACTCACAGAGAATCCACTATAAGTTCTGTGGTTAGGCTTCATCCTTTATTAGGTAGTGAATAAAAGACAACTGATGCTTACAACTCCAATTTAAAAGACCATTTAAACAAAAATGGTTCTGTAGCGAAGTGAGGCAGAAGGGATCCAGGTATTTCTGAGTTTTCTCATATGGCTGATGGAGAAAATATGGCTGATTTGTTTGTTCCCAGCAAATCATTAAAGACAGTAATGCCTTGTGACCCAGGACCCTGTATATCCCACAGGCCCTGATTTCTGGTGGACTGGCTCATTCACTTTGGTGAAAATGGGGAAGAACAGCAAAAGCACATTTCAGGGAGATTGCATTAATTAACACTAAGTTCTCTAACAGAAAGTGAGGCTGTATCAGTTGTAAAGGTTGTTGGATAGGGATTCAGGATGACTATGGAAAATCAAAATATTTGACATAGCAGAAAAGCGAAACTAAAGTTCAAAATGGTTAGAAGCTGGTCACATGGGATACACGCAGAGCCCCAAACAGCAAACTTATGGGCAACTATCCACCTGGCTGAACTAATAGGGTCTCTGTAGGTGAAAAAGGAAACACTTGCTAAAACCAGAGAATTGAGATGCTGATAAATGCAAAATCACCAGATACTTTCAAAAGCAAATGTTAATGCTAATCAATATATTTAACCAGAGAAGCATGGTTTGAAATTCTTTCTACCAGAATACTGATGGAACACATTATCTTCCTTCCTTCCTTCCTTCCTTCCTTCCTTCCTTCCTTCCTTCCTTCCTTCCTTCCTTCCTTCATTCCTCCCTCCATCCCTCCCTCCATTCCCCCCTTCCTTCCTTCCTCCCTTCCTTCCTTTCTTTTTTTTTGTTTTTGTTTTTGTTTTGGTTGGTTGTTTAACAAAAGATATATAAAGCCAACTGCTTTAAAGATTAATTTATATGACAAATTTCTATAGCTAGATGGTGGAGAAGAACTCCAAAAACCATGTATAATGTTGAGCACCAAGCACGCTATGGGTGTTTCTTAAATACAAAATGATAAATGCTAAATACCTATCTCTCAAATGGTTTTCTCTTGATTCTTTATACCTCTCCAAGGGTTACAACACTTTAAGAGCAGTTTCAGGAAGGCCACACCCAATCCTTCCCTATATTTTTAAATAGTCTTTACAAAACCTTTTCAAAAATAGTTTTTTCTCTAAACCTAAATCATGTATGTTTTGTCATAATTCTAAGTTTGAATGTCATTTTTCTTATTAATGCAACAGACTGGCTGCATCAAACCCCACCATATTGATAGGTATATGTTAGCTTTCTATGGGAAAAAGCAAATAGCCTTTATCACAAATTAAAGGCACAGCTATTTTTATGCCATTTGTTACCAATTTAATGATAACATGTAACACTGGGTGGTTATATAATTATGTCATATAGATTTTTTCTTTTTATAAGTTATTCTCTTACTCTTTCTAACATATATACAATATACATATATTTATATATACCCCTGATAAATCTTGTTTTAAAGGTAAAACATCAACTTCTTTCAGCCTGATGGTGAATATCAAAGGCTGTTAGTATTTCACAACTCCACTGGAGAAATAATTGTCGAGTGGAACTTACCAGTATTTTTTAACACTATGTCATTGGTGTGCAATTAACTCAGATTCATATTTCCTGTTGTTAATAACATTAAATATATATTAATTGTTTATATCATGTCAGCAGGAAATCTAAAAAACAAGAAAAACCCATAAAAATAGCTAATGCTTAATTCTACCATCATACTTAAAGAAGAAACCTTTGCCTAAGAAACAACCCTACTGGTATGATATAAAGGGGATACTGCAGAGATGTAATATTCTCTGTTTTTATTGGATATGTACTAAATTAAAGATCTTTACTTTGCATTATCATTCTAGGTTATGATCCTTCATCCTTGAAACAGAAGAGTTGTACTGATTTCTTTCTTAACACCCGTGATGCATGGGTTTATCTATTTTCAGACAGAGGTTCATTATAAACACTTCCCTGTTTCCAGCAATATATCTTCAGGGTGGGAAGTTAGTACTTTGTAAGAAATCACCTTTATTAATACCTTCCCCATCTCTAAGCTTAGCTCTGCTATATCTTCAAGCCATACAGGAGGGGAGAATGCTGACCAGGGAGACCTCCATGACACCATCTGGTGTATGTTTATTTTTTGACTGCTTAGTGATATGAAATAGTTGTTCATTCTACCTTTGCAATTCTTTAAAACCTAGTGGCATAGATTGAGACACAGCACTATTGTTTTACAAGACATCTACTGTATCTACTTTTGTTGGGATAAATACCCAGTAATTGCTGTCAGAGCAAGAGGACCAGCACGGGTAGTACTATTCACAGTGTTGCTTTTGTTTTTGTTTTTTTCCTTTTTTGTATGATTTAATCTACAGAGTAAATTATTGTATATACATTGGAACCAGTTAATGCCCTTAGACAATGTATAGTTGTTTCATAAAGCAGGAAAGACAATGCAGAGGGAAATATGTGCCCAAAAGCACAGTCACAGAGGCTTCAGAAGTTCTAGATACCACTACAAATCAATGCTGGAGATCACTTCTAAAACAATCAACGTTCAAGAGGAATGCTTTAATTTGGAGAAAATACCACTCCCTCCCTCCCACCCCCATACCTCCCCCCCTTTTTTATAACCTTTTCAATTCACTATCAAAAGTCCTGGCTCTTCAGATATACTTTAAACTATAAATAAACACTGCATAGTTCTCTTTGTTTGTTTTGTTTTTTGTTTTTTGAAAAATTATTGCAGTACAATTACTCCTATTTGGAATTTAGTAAGGAGCAAACAGCACAGGAGTGTGGGCGGTCCGAATGGGTCCAGGAGCTGGCCGCAGGAGTGCTGGAGGAAGCGCAGAAGTCTGGAACAGTGTTGCTGCTGGAGCAGTTCGAAGACTGAAGGGGGAACTCACAGCCACTGCTGCTGCAGCTGCTGCAGCTGCTAGAGGATTTGGTAGAATTCGTGGCGCCAATGGCTTTGAAGGTTCTTTTGAAAATACTAATTTTACCTGCAAGGGAGAAAAAGTATTGTAAAAGAACAACAGCTTTGGAATCCGTACTTAAAACCCAAAATGGTAGGGAGCTTTTAAAATATAGCAGTAAACAACTATAAAGAAAAAAGCTTCACACTTGTGAACTGACAACAAAGAAAATGGGAGGTATAGAACATTTTCCTTTTGGAAGAGTTGGAAGATACTTGAAAATGGCCAACCAGGAATGCTTGAAAAGTCCTCCAGAAAAGTACTCAGCAACCTTATTTTATTTTATGTTTGTTGAAAATTATGCTTTCAGAGGAAAGGATTCATCATGAGAAAATATAGAATATTTGTATCACCCTTTACACATACATTAACTATTAAAGAGCATACAATTCTAAAGAGATTTTTAATGCTGTCAAATGCCATTGGACTATCCAAGTGTGTAACCTGGGTTACACAGAGAATGTTGTTTCCAATTGTATGAAGCACTATTCAAAAGAAATAAAAACAATAAAATTCCACTTTCAATAGAGAAATTTTAAAAGCAACCAAAAATTCCTTTTCTCTGCTAAATTTTGACACGTTCCACTTTTTCTTTGTGCAAATGGTAACCACATTTTCTCAATCCTTCTCTACAAAGCCAGTTCATTCTCTGGCTAGTAACATCACAAAATACCTGTTCTCACTGAGAGAATGTTCCCATTTGTGGAGTCAGTAACATAGTGATAGTGAAGAAGAAGGGTTTAAATACTAATAGCAACACAATTCTGACTACTCTGTTTATTTAAGAACCATTCACTTGATTGTCAAAAGCTGCATCTATGCTGGACAGAGATAGCATTCAGGGTTATGACTAGTGGTGCTGAGGCACTGTGCAGAATTCTTCGCCTCCCAATCCAGCTAAAATTGTGTCTTTACAGAAAAGTAAAGTAACTTCACTTTTTTAAACTTTTATTTTAAGTTCAAGGGCACATATACAGATTTGTTATATAGGTAAACTTGTGTCATGGTTTGTTGTACAGATTATTTCATCCCTCCAAATTGAGAAGGAACTTCTCCCTAACTCATTCTATGAGGCCAGCATCATCCTGATACCAAAATCTGGCAGAGACACAACAAAAAAGAAAACTTCAGGCCAATATCCTTGATAAACATCGATGCAAAACTCAACAAAATACTGGCAAACCAAATCTAGCAGCACATCAAAAAGCTTATCCACCACGATCAATTAGGCTTCTTCTCTGGGATGAGAGGTTGGTTCAACATATGCAAATCAATAAATGTGATTCATCACGTAAACAGAACTAAAGACAAAAACACATGATTATCTTAATGGATGCAGAAAAGGCTTTCAATACAATTCAACACCGCTTCATGATAAAACTCTCAATAAACTAGGTACTGAAGAAACATATCTCAAAATAATAAGAGCCATGTATGACAAACCCACAGCCAACATCATACCATATGGGCAAAAGCTGGAAGCATTACCCTTGAAAATCGGCACAATACAAGGTATCCTCTCTCACCACTCCTATTCAACACAGTATTGCAAGCCCTGGCCAGGACAGTCGGGCAAGAGAAGAACATAAACAGCATCCAGATAGGAAGAGAGGAAGTCAAACTATCCCTGTTTGCAGACAAAATGATCCTATATCTAGAAAAATCTATAGTCTTGGCCCAAAAGATCCTTAAGCTCATAAACAACTTCAGTAAAGTTTTAGGATACAAAATTAAATAACTTCATTTGAAGTTATTTGTTCATTTGAACAAAATGGGCAATGCTACTAAACTAACAGGACAGCTTGTACTGGGGTCTCATAATAGATAATCGCAGTTTTCCTTTAGTTATGTTTTCATGTGTCAGCAGCACATAATAGCATCAAATAGTAATAAGATCTATTTTGAATAAATGTTTCAAAATGCACAATTTAACTTAAATTATACATCAGTTGTTTTTAACTTTTCATTGAGCTCTGAGTCTCTCCGATGAAAGCTACGGTCACTTCAATCAGAAACAAACTAACAAAACAAAATAATATACATGTTCATCAATATTCATCTACAACGTCAAGATGTTTCACACAGGTTTCCTCTAAAGTCCTACCAAAATATCCAGGTCAGGACATTATAATAGTATACTTACTAATATAAAAAGCTTATTTGCAGTCATGGGAGAGGAAATACCTACAAAGTATTTCCTGGGTTTTTATGCAATGTCCTTGAATGAATAATTAAATAAAATAAGCTACACTTTGAGACTGTTATTCAAAATCCAAAATTGTTGAGGATACCAACAATACCAATACTTTGTCTCTTAAACATATTAAAAAAGATATACATGAATTTGTTTCTTCCTGACCTTCTTTCCAAAAGTACTAACTTATATCAAGACCAGATTTCATGGGATTACTTACTTGACTCAAAAGGGTTTGGTTTTTCTCTTTTCCCTATGATCTATGACAAACCTGAGCTCAACTCAAAAAGGTAAAAGGTACTGGGCTGTGGTTAAAGGTGGCAAAGTGCCAGAACAAATCAAGAAACCAATAATTCCATTCGGGAATAAAGGCTGGACTCTTGCCAAATGACACTCACCCCCAGTGGATGTGCTGTCTTCTGTAGTTTGTTGTAAGGACTGTATTTAGGTTTCGGGGGCTTCCCAGCAGCTCTGTCTTTGTGCCTTCTACTGCTAATGTGCTATTAAAAGTAATTTAAAATGACAGCTTTAAAAAAGTCATCTCCAAAAACCTGTCACAAATATTGCTTTAACCTGAGGAAAGATATTCATTATTTCATGCAAGTTTCAGAGAGACAACAATAAAAGATCATGCACTTTTGTCCTGAGATTCTGATGCCTTGAGGATATATATATTTTATGCTATCCATATAATATATATATATATATATATAGTTTTTTTGAGACAGAATCTCGCTGTGCCATCCAGGCTGGAGTGCAGTTGCACGATCTCAGCTCACTGCAACTTCTGCCTCCCGGGTTCAAGCAATTCTCTGCCTCAGCCTCCCAAGTAGCTGAGATTACAGGTGCCCACCACCATGCATGGCTAATTCTTTGCATTTTTAGTAGAGATGGGGTTTCACCATCTTGGCAAGGCTGGTCTTGAACTCTTAACCTCTTGATCCACCTGCCTCAGCCTCCCAAAGTGCTGGGAGTACAGGCGTGAATGACTGTCCCCGGCCTATTTTAGTATATTTTTAAACAAATAGTAGTGTCTTTTTTTTTATTTCCTAGCTTTTCTTCTTATCACTGCACACATCTCTTTTTCTGTCTTCTTTTTTTTTTTTTTTTGAAAAGCATTTACAAAGGAAAGGAATGTCTAAAGGAATTTTACATGCAAATAAACAAAGATGCCCAGGAACGAATGAATTTATTTCCATACTAATGTTTATCCTCACATTTGTACAGTCAAATGTCAAACCCTTAAATTCTAAAGATAAATAACTAAGGTGCATAAAATCAGTAAAATATTGTACATATGTATAAAAAAAAACACAACATGAGGGCTGGACCTTCAGTTGGCAATGTATAAATGATCGCTTTGGGAGGCTATTCATAGTAAAAATGAATACAACATGATTAGTCATCCCTTTTGCAGGTGGCTGCAAGATCTAAACATACAGTACACCACCATATAATAAAACACATAAAATAAAAGAATAGCTCAGTATAAAATTAGTTGCAGCATGTAAATATCTAAACAAATAAAAATGGAGTACTGCAAATTGACCTTTAAAGAAAATCAACACTTTTGAGTGGAAAATCTGGTAGAGAAAAGATCTGATATCCCTTCTCCACCCACTCTTCATATACAAGAATAGTAAAAACTCACTGCCAACAATTTCTGAAAGGCTCTAGAATCTATTACATTTTAGTATTTCCTCAAGCAACTAAAATAAGCATAAATAAATCAGAACAGTGAAGGTAAGATAAGTGGGTTAACAGATGGGCAGATGGAGGGATGGATGAATAGATGGGTGGATGGGACAGAAAGACAGAAATAAAAATGAAGGAAGCACACACATCCTGTTTATAAGGCTGTCCCTTGTTGGTTTTCACTCCTAGAATACTTGCTGCTTACCTGTTTAAGTTGTGTTTCCGAGTTGACGTGCACATCACAGATTTCACAGTGAAATGTTTTATTTTGGAGGCCTGTATTTCCTTTATTAACAGGTCCTTTGCCTTTCACTCCTGCCCTAGGAAAGGCTTTGATAGTGCCACTTCCATTCCGGGCTTCCAGCATGGTTTTGTGCTTAGTACCTGTCAGGAATATTGAAAGGAAGGAAGGAAAGGAGGGAGGAAAGAAGGGTGGGAGGAAAAAAAATCTTAGCTAGTATATACTTTTAAGAAACAGTACAATAACAAAATTTGATGCCTCATTTTAGTGCAGCTTTTCCTGGCATTATGGGCAGAAGTATATACATGATACAGCAGACTGTAACAATGTGCCTTCATCACTTTACATAATGTTATTAAATTATTCATTTTTTCTAATGCTCCACATTACAAACAAGTGCCATTAGTATAGTAACGAAACTTTAGAGTCCTGAGGGGAAATTAAATGGGTGTGATGTCATTTCATTTCCTCCTGATACTAACAAGACATAAATGATACCTGACGAGGAAGAGTCATTTAGTTGCTAAAGGTATAGCTGGAGGTGATGTGTAACAAGCGTAATCAGTTTAAATATGGTGTGTTTATAGAAGTGGCACTAATTAAATACCCACTTTCTAAACAGAATACAAACAAGCTTTCTTGGCTATGTATTTTAGGTTCAGAGAGAGAGAGTAATAGTATAAAGATCTTAATGACTCTGAAAAACAAATCCATTTTAGAATAGTAAAGCCCACACTGGTGGGCTATATAAACAAATGACCAAGAAGATGAGGGATGAACTCGTAACCCAAGCATATACACGATGGATAACTGCTTCTTTTTAATAAACAAATAACATCTTCAGGGCTTCACACATCATTCATGTAGCTCTAATTGTCAACCGTTAACAACATTTGTGTTTTGTTTTCTTGAGATCACTGTAGTTACATACTGTTCATAATGGCGGTTTTCTCTCAGAATTTTGCTCAAAATTTCTTTTTTCTTAGAGTTGATAAGTATTCTTCATTTTTTTTCTCACTTGGTCATGTGTTTTTTCTGTGACATTTTCTTTTATAATCGTTTGTGTTCTTTCTGCCATTCTGATTTTAGAAATATTTGGTAGTAGTTTCCCCTGACTACTTGTATGTATTAGACTGTACATTCTGCAACCATTAAGAAATGATTCTCAACTTCTGAGTTACAGACCAGCTTCCAAGACACTAAGTATTAATGAGGAAAACATGTTGTGAAGGACACTCGAGGTCACTGCAGATGACATTATATTAAGTAAGGGACAATAAATAAATTAAACAGGTTTCTAGCCACATGTTTCCCTCTTCAAAATGATTACTTTTTACTGAGTCCAATACAAAAAGTAGTCATTCTTACAACCTAGATGGCCTATTTTAAATATCCATATTATTATCCATTCTTATTAAAATGTCCATATTTCAACACATTAGAGAAAGGAAAAAGTCAATCTCTCGCAGGAAGATTGGAGGAATTGAAACGTGGAGCCAGAGAACTGCTCCCATGTAATGACTGTGATGCTTCACGGGAGCTTATTTTCGGTCACCTCCTTTGCAGTATAGTGAGCACAAATGCTTTCCACTGCAGCTGCAAATGACATAAGTGGGAGCTGAAGATGACATAAGTGGGAGGAGGGCAAAGAGAAAAAGAAGTCCTAGGGAGCAAGAAACAAAATACGTAGATGATTATGAAAACTTCTTTATCCGAACAGACGATTTTATACCTTTTTTTTTTTTTTTCTATGCAGCTTCTTCAGTGACACTGAGAAACATTAGCAGGGCTAGTTTAGTTTAGGAATGCCTAAGAAGTTAGTAGGAGATTGACTGTCATCCTGATTTTCTTGAGGCATTCCAGATTCACTTTTGGTTAATATCGTCTGTGATTGGTAGCTGGTGTTTCATAGGTGGTAAGCTGAATGGGTCCAAATACTATTTTAACTTATTCAATAATATTTAAGTCATTTATGTTGATTGGGAAGGAGAAAAGCCAGGCATAGGTGACTTGTCTCAGCATTGAGTATTAAGTGTTCAGGAGATAATGGAAAATTTAAGAGATTTGGCCCCAATAGTATGGCTCAGCAATAGCAGGCAAAGGTTCAGAAAATATGGTGCTTCTCAGAATATCTTTGGCAAGCTAAGACCCATCTATGTCATGTTTCTAGAGGAAGAATAGAAATGGGACATATGTGAACATTTTAGAAACACCCATCTTTTCAGAGTCATTGGGTTGTTAGAATTATTATTTAAGCATAGTCTCTTCATAGAAGCTAGAAAAGATAGGACAATTAAATATACCCATATGTTATAAACATACACTTACACACACATGCACATGCACACACACACAGGTATACATATGATTATGGCAACATTGGGGAAGGGAACTTCAGCTAGTAGCTTTGACTCTAGGGTTACTACTCACTATTAAATGGAGTAGAACTGTTATACAGTGTAACCTTATACATTTAGTAACATATTGTCAGTCATAATTGAATAACTATTAGATAGTTTTATAAGATCTTAAAGCTTCAGTAGGCAGTAAGGGTAGCAAAATACAGCTAAAATTTAGTAAAATATATTCTTAATTATAAAGCATTTACATTTATGAGATAAAATGTGCAATAATATAAACATAATTAATATTAGAAGAACCCCTTTGTATTAAATCTGTAATACGTTTCAGATACTGTGCTAAATTTTTTACCTACTCACAGCTATCCTATGAGTTAGGTGCTATTATTATCCCCATTTAGGAGATAATAAACTGAGACTCAGAAAGACTTAAGTTACTAGCTTGTGGTCACAAAGAAGCATTACTGGATGTCCTTGGCAGGAAGAAAGTAAATTTCTAGCTAAGTTCCTGTTCTCACTCATAGGTGGGAACTGAACAATGAGATCACTTGGACTCGGGAAGGTGAACATCACACACCGGGGCCTATCATGGGGAGGGGGGAGCGGGGAGGGATTGCATTGGGAGTTATACCTGATGTAAATGACGAGTTGATGGGTGCTGACGAGTTGATGGGTACAGCACACCAACATGGCACAAGTATACATATGTAACAAACCTGCACGTTATGCACATGTACCCTAGAACTTAAAGTATAATAATAATAATAAATAATTTTAAAAAAAAGAAGAAATCCACTAACAATTTCTAAGCCACCTGAATTCAGTTACACACAAATCTTTAATTTTCAATTTTGTTAATACTGTCTTTTCTAAACTTGGAAATTTGAGTCTACAGTTCTCTGTCCATCCCCGCCCCCACCCCCTGCTTTTTCTCATAATGCTCTTTTTACTGAGCAGAGCGCCACAAACGGTGACACTTTGCAAGGATGTGGCGCTGTCTGGCTGGTGGTCTTCTCTGGCTTCAACATCATGTAAACATCTTGCAAGGCTGTCCCTTCTTTTGTGATGGCCCAGCTAGGCAGTCACAAGTCTACTTCTGTACTACGCTCTTTCCTCTGAGGAGAGACTCTGCAAGGAGCTAAGTGGACTATTTTTCCCTTACCACTTCTAAAAGGCTGGCACTGACGAATACCTTCACTTAAAGCTTCATGATTTCTGAAAGGTGAAATCATACCTCGACCACAGTCTAAATTCAGCACAGCATAAGGCTCCAAGAAATCATATATATATATGTGTGTGTGTGTGTGTATATATATATATATATACAGCTTTCTGCTTAATTGTTTATTTTGGCGTATTTGGGGGAAAGATACATATTATGCTTTTATCTGTAAAAATCAAGTTACTATGGGGGCAAGGGACTAGCCTTCCCTTTTGTTTCCCATCATTCTCATAATTCCTCATTTTAGCTGACTTTCAAGTTTGGTACTGGCATAAAGAAAAGATAGGTAAACAGGAAAACTGGCAAATGACTAAAAAATTAAATAAGTCACACATTAGAAATAATTTATTAGGTCATAAGAAAAATTTTAAAAACAAATTAAGAAAAAAAGCCCCTAATTCCACCAACTAGAGGTATATCAAAATATTAATAATAGTTATCATGTACCAGTCTTTTATATTCTATTTGTACACGTGCATTTTAAAAAGTTGGGATAAATTAGCTAAAGTGGCTTTGCATAAAACTCCTGTGAAATTATATATATACTTTTAGAAATGCACATGATTTTTAATGACAGCATAGACTTGTAATACACAGAGATGATATATTTAACCATTATCTAATATTAGACATTTGTATTATTTCCTTTTATTTCCCTATATAATTATGTTGTAATGAGCATCCTACTCATTAAATCTTTTATCACATTTTTGATTGTTTCCTTGGCATAGCTTTTCATAAGTGGTATTATAGGGACAAAGAATATAACTATTTTTAAGTCTCTCGATTCAAACTGCCAAATTATTTTCTAAAAATTACAAGGAAAGTTTCAGAGGAGTTTACTTTATAGGGAAATCTAGTTGGCATAGTCTAAAAATTTTGCCCCTCTCTAAAATAAATTTGAATACCTTTAAGTTTAGTTTTTCAGAAGGCTCATTAAATACTATTTAATAGCATCTGACTAGATTTTTAACAAACTCATACAATTGCCAGCAATAATTTAGTTACCACCATATTGACAAGCTCAATGATTCAGCTTATAAATAGGCAGTAAAGTGGTCATGGTCAGTCTCCATACAAACAGCAAAATGCAAAGGTGTTTTTTTTTTTTTTTTTTTTTTTTTGCTAAGGTGTTTATTTATGATATTTGGTATAATAGTATTATAACTCTGGTGTGTCCTAAGGAAGGAAAACGCTCTCAAATCTACATACCTAGAATGTGTAATTAGCATCAAACACCTCCATGTGTTCTTTATAAATCTCTAAATATCAAGTTAACCTTTTATTATGTTGACCTCCTATATAGTATGGATTTTCCATGTTAATTTTTTCCTAGAGAAGAAAGCTTTAGTTTACATTATTAGAATATCAAAAAACATTAAGCACCTGGAATGGCATCTAGGTATCAGGTGACCAAATATTGCCCCAAATGAGGGAAAAAAAAAAATTCTATCATTTCTATTAGTTCCACGGTTGAAAGTAATTTGCTGATTTACCAGTAATATATCCAAAGTCCAATTTGGAAAGGTGAAAATAGAGACAAAGAACACAAGAAGTCTAAAACAGAGAAAAAAATAAACATGCTTTTTTTTCAGAAATGGCCCTGGAGGGAAAGTTCTGAAGTCATTATGGGGTAGGAGACAAGCCACACAATGGACCCTGTGACCAAAGGAAACCCAGGGAAGAGCTCTGCAGGCTGAGGGACCCAATGGGCGGAACACACGGCTTATCTGATAGTGGAGACAAATGTGTGAAATCAATATAGCAGCAAGCCTTGAAATTCCAGCCTGTGAAGAGAAATATCGTCGACATCCAGAAAGCTTTCTTTATCCATAACGCCCTGAAAGTGTGACTAGAGAAAACACTAAGTCTCTCCCATGCTTCTCCAGACACACACTGAAAAATCTTTATATGCACCCATTTCTTCTCCTTAAAAACGAAGCCCTTCCTTAAGGCCATGGAAAACACCACATTGCTTCTATATCCATTCCCCCAAGAAAGTCTAGCGAAAGGTCTTAAACTTATTAATGTGCAACAATTAGTAAATGGACAAATTAATCACACTTCCATAGTATAAATGCAATATAATGCTGTCTTATTTATAAAAGCAGTGCTCTTGTTTGCTTTTTGTGTAAACTAGTTTTATTTATTTTTTATTTTGTTAATGAAAGCAACAGATGTTCTTGGCAGAAAATTCAAAGAGCACAGAAGTACATAAAGTAAAAAGCAAAAGCCTGCCCACCTATCAACTTTAAGCTCCAAGTCCTCAGTAGTAACAGATTTTCACATGTATACTTTCAGAAATGTTTTAAATATCAGTGATTTTATATGAGGCATAGATGGGAAAAATGACACAGGTTGAACATTTCACTGTTTTGCACATGAAACCTCATTTAACAAGAATAGTCATATAAAACAACACAGCCAGAAAATGCATCTTGACACATTTCTGAAGTCACTCATTCTGGTTGTTAATCAGTGAGAAGTCACCAAATGTGAAATTAGTAAACCCTAAATGCTCACAGTGATGTAAAAATTGTTTTATTAGGTAATATGCCTCAAATCATTTACTATCACAATCCCCCAAACATATTATTTATGAATTATAGCTCTAGTACATAGAAACTTCTGTGACGATAAAAAGATTCTATATCTATACAAATGTATGGCTAATATGGTAGCCATTAGCCATGTGTAGCTCTTAACCACTTGAGATGAGGGCACTGCAACAGAGAAATGGGACTGGCAATTAATTTCAATTTAAATAGCCACCTGAGGCTAGTGGCTGTCATTTTAGATAGTACAACTCTAATATTCAAATATGCCCTGTATGGCCGTGTGGAGCACAGGGAGTTAAGAGGCTGTTTTCTTAATCATTTGTAGAAAGTTTAAAGAAGTTACAACAGAAGAATTGTGATAGATGAGTCTCTATCTTTATTTTCAATTAAAGGGAAGCCTTATCATTACCCTAGAAGATGTTGAATAGAAGTGGCAAACAATCTTTGGGCCTTAATAGCAATAAGGTCATGAACACTGACCACAGCTGAATGGCTTAAATGAGCTTTTCACATGAAACAAGTATGTATTTCACTTCTGAATACAGAGTCACAATTAGACATGGACTTCTTGAAGACAATGACTAGGTCTTTCTCATAGTAGATAGTCAAGGAAAATTAACTGGGGTATTAGACATCAATACAGATTGATAAACAAATACAACTATTTTTTTTCATTTGTAAAAAGAAAGTTATGAGCTCAGGCTCTAGAATTGTGTGGGACAGATTTTGCCTCCATTAGCTGTGTGAACTTAGGTTTCTTTGTGCTTCAATGTCCTCATTTATTTTTTATTTTATTTTATTTTTTTTTTATTTTTTTTTTTTGAGACGGAGTCTCGCTGTGTCGCCCAGGCTGGAGTGCAGTGGCGCGATCTCGGCTCACTGCAAGCTCCGCCTCCCAGGTTCACGCCATTCTCCCGCCTCAGCCTCCGAGTAGCTGGGACTACAGGCGCCCGCCACCTCGCCCGGCTAGTGTTTTGTATTTTTAGTAGAGACGGGGTTTCACCATGTTAGCCAGGATGGTCTCGATCTCCTGACCTCGTGATCCACCCGCCTCGGCCTCCCAAAGTGCTGGGATTACAGGCTTGAGCCACCGCGCCCGGCCCTCATTTATTTTTAAAAAGGAAATTATCTGCTTTATTGAAATGTTGTATTAAATGCATTTATTGTTTTAAGGATTATTCTTGACACTTCCGTCTGCTCAATAAATTTTAATCAATCTTCTCATCCTTCTTTTTTACATTGTTGCTTTTGTTAAGGCAAAAGTTTAGAACTCTCTAAGCATTTTAAAATTTAGTAAAGTCTGTCATTTGATAACTATCTTTTCTTCATATTGAAACTTGGTAAGGGGATAGAATAAGCTGTGTCTAGAGATATGAAACAAAAACTAGAACGTGTTTAGCAAAAATTATCCAATGTTACTACTTCAAGTCATTACCAGAAAAATCTGCCCAAATTAGTAATGAGCTTTAACTCAAAGGTTTTCTTCTTTTTTTCTTTCAAATTATAAAGAGAAAACCATCAAAATTAGCTAAGCAAAGCACTACCTACTAGGATATTTGGGGGAATTTTTTTTTGTGGGGGGAAATTTTTTTAGAGAAAAAGAAAAACATCTTTTGTAATATTTGTATCTGTAGCATACAAGTCGAGGGAAGGGCTTCCAAATATCTTTAAAAGACTATATCCTCTTAAGGTGTTTAAAAAATTCTTAGACTGTGTTGTAAACACCACTAGTTAGCTCAAAAGAGGTACTTCCCTTTCCAAATTAAAAAAAAAAAAATCGAAGTAGGAATGCCTCTGTTCAAATCCTGTATTCCAATCTTATGGAATACATATCAATTAATTACAACTCCAAACGATTACACACTAGTGAAAAATACAAAGGGAAAGCAAATGAAAGAACATAATTGATCCCCAAATAATGCCAGCAGCAGCTGTGGTCATACTAATAATCATGACATAATATTTGATCCTTAAAAATGCCAATATGGCTTCTTAACTCCATTAGCAACAGAGAAAGAGAAAGAGAAAGAGAGATAGAGAGACTTATATATACAAAAGCCCAGAGAGGACAACTGGCTTGCCCAGGTCTATAGAAATGTTCTCTGCATATCTGGGGGCAAAATTTAAGTCTTATCACTTCTAGTCCATTCTGCTGTCCTATACCACTGACAGTGTCTAATGGAAGTCGCATTCCCAAAATTTGCCTGGGGTCATTTGTTTAGAATTCAGAATGCATTTTCTAAGATTGAAAAACATGTTTTGAAAGATCATTGGCTTTCCTCTCATAGATACACATTTCTATACTTAATGCTACAGACCCTATTTTATGTATATAATATGTTTCTAAAGGGGAAAAACAAGAAAAACACTTAGAACTATTATTTGGATGCACGGGAAACATTTTCCCACCCTGCAGCCTGGCTGCTTCAGACCAGAATTGCCCTTCAAACCTGGTTCCCTGAAAATATAATCCAATCTTAACACTAGCTTTCTCGTATCTGGCTCTGAAAGAAAGCAGAGCAGTGTTTTTGAAGCACTATTAGAGGGGCAGGGATAAGTGTAGGAGACAGTGGAGGGCTAAAGGTGGGGCATTGATTGTGGTCTTCTCTGAATGCAGACAATGGAGGGGTATATTTAAAGAGAATTTAGAAAACAATCATTAAATGAACTAAATGGCCTAGGCAATCTACTTTCTACCAGCACTATGATCTGGAAACTCTAAATAACATCAGTGATAAAGGACTACTCCCTAAAAAATATTTTGTTAGTCTATATTTTAAACAATTAATGTGGTTACTATTAAGATTTAGTGTATATTAAATTCACAGATTTTTATTGCTTATCTTATAACAGACACCACATGAGCTCCAGATACACACAAATTCAGCAACAAGTTTTTGTGTCATTAGTAAGTTCATAACAGTTCCAAATACTTTGAGCTCACTAAGGGCACAGTTCATGCATTTAAGCCCTGTGGTATTACATCTTTTTTTAAAAAATGTAAACATTAGATTATAAATTAACAATGATAGCACGGTGATTATAAATATGAAGAAATAGAATCGGAATTAATTTAATTCTGTCATTTTTCATGACTATTAGAAGTTTTTATGTTTAACACAGTGAAACGGAGTGCAGCCCAGAAAGTCTGACCATTTCATTTGGTCAGTCCCAATGGTCCAACTTGGTAACTGGCTACATCACGCATTCCATTTGGGCTGCCTTCCTTTCCCTCTTTCTTTTACCCACTCCCTTAACCTCCTTTGCCTCCCTAAGAAACTATTTGCTCTCAAATCCATGTCTCCAAATCTGCTTTTGAGCGAGTCCAAGCTGAAACACACCACAATGATCATACAATGAATCCTACATTGGTGGCTAGTATTCCTGGCAGAAGAGCAGGTATCTCTAGATTTTCTCTTCCTTATTTTGTTCCCTGGATTTCCTCATACCACATCTTAGGGAGAAGATATAGACGGAGCCAGCATGCATGTGGCAGTTGTTTAGTGCAGGTAAGATTGCATTCACATTTATCAATATCTAGAGGAAATCCTAGACATGGTGAGCCTCCCAACACTGTTCAAGTTACAAATAATAGAAGCTGAATCTGAAGATCAAAAATGGTGGACAAAGGGGGTCAAACAGCATCTATTTATGTGTCTTTTCTTCTTCCTTTGCTACCATTAGACCTGACATAGCTTGCTGGTACAAGTCTAAGTAGAGCTCTAAAATGAGCATTAGGCCAGGATTCTGGAGTGGGTTCTTTTCAGAACAGAAAAAGATCTCTGATGCAGGAAGGAAAATACAGGGAAAAGGAAACTCGAGGAGCAGCTTAGAAAGAAGGCAAGTGGCTGTGGTCCACTGAGTAGGCGTAAGGTTCAGAGAGAACACTCTTACAAGGGAATTCAAGTAAACGGTGATAGTCACATTTCACCTCCTTAAACTCTTGGATAAGATTCTTATAATAGTTCTCAGCTCTGCCTGCAAAACACTGAAGTTTTATTTATTTTTTCTCCAAAAACTACAGCTTCCCATGACTTGGATATAATAATCGGAATCCCTGGGCATAGCGCCTGGGTACACACATTTTTAAAGCTCTGGGGTAATTTTGACACACAAAGTAGAGACAAGGACCTAGAAGCAGAATAGGAAAAATGTTGCCCTAATTTGACAAGTAATTCCTTCTTTGTTTCTTAATCAGATGTTTCTAATAAGAATTCAAGAAGAAAAACTCCCTATTTATTTATTTGTTTGTTTGTTTGTTTGTTTGAGACAGGGTCTCACTGTCAGCCAAGCTGGAGTGCAGTGGCACGATCATGGCTCATTATAACCTCAACCTCCTAGGCTCAAGAGATCCTCTCACCTCAGCTTGCTGAGCAGCTGCAACTACAGGCATATGCCATCATGCCCAGCTAACACTTTTTTTTTTTTGTAATTTTTTTTGTGGAGATGGGGGTCTCCTTTTGTTGCCTAGGCTGGTCTCAAATTCCTGGTCTCAAGTGATTCTCCTACCCCAGCTGCCAAAGTGTTGAGATTACAGGTGTAAACCACCACACCCTGCCGAAATTCTTGATAAATAAACTCTAGTCTCGAAATTGATGCCTCCTCAAAAGGAATGTGTTTCTCAGTCACTATGTGGAATGGGCAAGGATTCTTGAGAAATAAATGGAATGCCAATGATGTTTATACTCTCCCAAATATCTTACATTCAAGATGAAACGTATTTGCATGAATAAACACATGGAAAATCTGCAAGGTATAGATTCTGCCTTAAGGCCAGGTACCTTTCTGTGTTTCTTAGTACCTGAACTCTTACTGCAACTAATGTTTTTTGCAGGAGGAAGGTATGTGCTGAAGGAATTGTTCTCCATCTGCTATTACTCCTTAGAGTCTTGAAGTCAATACTTGAATATTACCAGTGCAGCACAATGGCTGGTCAATGACTCAACATACAGCTGCAATATTAACTCAGGGCATGATTCACAAATGATTCTTCTTCTATTATAGTTGCTGACAGAGTCCTGGCAACGAACCCAGTCTTTTAGAGAAAAGTTGATTTTGGCAATGAATCCAGTCTTTAGAGAAAAGCTGATAGTTGATTGAGAGTGTGTGCGTGTGTGTGTGTGTGGGGTGTGTGTGTGTGTGTACACAGATGGGGGGGCATATATGTATATACACACACATACAGAGCAGCAAAATGGAACCACAATATATGAGCATATTGGGAGAGAATTTTGTCCTGGCTTGTCAGTATTCCAGTATTTTCCTCCCTGCTATGGGAATTAGTGTTGAAGTCAGACACATCTGGGTTCAAATCATGGTTCTGTAACTTAATTGGTTATGTTCCGTGCCTTCTCTGAGCCTCAAACAATTGAAAAGAATAACATTTTTAAGTTACTGCAAAATTGTTGGAAAGACTAAATAAAAAGAGTAGATTTAGAAATCACATCTGAATGGCTGCACACAATAAACATTTTCTTAAGTTTAATTGTCCAGTCCCATAGATTTAGCCCAAATAACATTATTTTTTCATAAAAATCAAAATAGAGGGGTTTTAACCAAAGGTGCTTAGAGTCATGTAACTACACATTTTTCAACAGTACTATGGGCACAGTTTTAGAAAATGTCACTTAGAGGCAAATGCATGGAAATATATAAACTAGAAATCGTATAAATGCAAAACATATTTTAGGACTATATTTCATTTTATCTCCTAATGTTTAAAAACACACACACCCCCCCACACACACACCCACCCCCCATGGTCTTCAAGCCCTGGAAACCACCTCTTGTCCCTATATAAATGACACTTTGCTTGTCATTTTTATTTTTTAATGGTTAATGATTTCCATGTAATAATTGCCAGTTTTCCTCTACCCCTTTGTCCCCTGCTGCAAAAGATCTAATCTATTCAGAGGAAGATAATTGCAGAGCTGTTGAAACAAAAAGAAATCGCTGCATCTCACCACTGTTGTGCGCCTCCAGCTGCGAGGCGGAGTTGACAGCAACCTTGCATAGCGAACAGTAAAGAAGCCGTTTTGCCTTTTCTTCCTCGGTCTCAGTAGAAGGACATGAGCTATTGCCAGTGGCTGTCGTTGGGCTTTTTTCCACTTTAGCGGTGATCTCAGTTGTCATAACACTGCTTTTGCGGATTTCCACAGTTGTCGTCGTTGATATTGCTGGTGTCCCTGCAGTACCATCTGTATTCGAAAAACACAGAAAAAAGGGGGAAAAACAGTGATATTATCATTCCCTATTCAGGAATGTATCACGAATATTGCATTCTGCTTATAATGATAAGAGCAGCTAGCAATTGCTGTTTGTCAAGGACGCATCAATCACCTCATAAAAAAATTTACACAGATGACCATATTTAATTTCATGTATTAAACTAACACTTTCAGATGATTCTTGAACATCAACATAAATACAAGTTTAAAATATTCTATGGGGTAAACATCCACAAATTTCTCTTGTTAACACATAGCCTTAGTACAACAATATTTATAATATGTTGCAGTCTCTCAATGCATATTTCTAAATGGCTTTTTCTAGATTTTCAAACAATTAAAATAGAAGATAAATGCTTTTAAGATACTTTGAATTTCTTTACTACTTGTCTATTTTGCTTCTTTCTTTCATTCTTTCTTTTTAAATTAAAAAACAGGTACAGATCCTTTTGCAATATTTATCCAAAAAGAAAAAGAAAAAGAGAAATTGGAGGCCTGATGCCATAATTGCTTTGACCAGATCAACAGTTCAGAAAATCATTGCTCTACTTACAAAGAGTTACAATTCAACCCAAGGTACAAAAATCATCAACATCAAAAGAAGAAGAATTCTAGTCTGGCGTATCTATTAAATACATGCCCTGTACCAAGCTGTACGCAGGGAGTTTGTGGCAAAAATATTCAGACATCAGTAGCCACTATTCACAAGGAATTCACAGGATGGCCACACCATGCTGTTGTCACATTGTTCTAAGAGTTAAATGATCACGAAAATGTTGAGGCACTGTCACTCTACAACTCTTCTGGCTCTAAAGTCTGATGCTAAATCTGGAGAGATCAATCTCCAAAGTAAAACTACCCTGTCTTAACTTTATTCGGGTATGCACAGCTCCCCTTCCAAATATGCCAGTCACTGTTATGTTAGCAATGTTTGCCATACCCAATAACAAATTGCAAATAAGCTCTACACTCATATCCTATCTACCCATATACTACTTTTTTGCCTCTCAGCTGGTTCTTAACTTCCTCTCCAAAATATTCCTAGGCTGCCTCTCCAGCTACATCTGCTATTGAAAACTGTCTCTCATTCCATATACTGCTATGGTCACTATCTAATGCTACGTTGAAAAGTTCATGATAAAGAGACTTGGCAAGGATGTAAGGACCAATGGTCTGTCTGCAATTAAGTGTTGTCTGCATAAACACTTACTTCTTGTTAGTTCATTACTATCAAGAGTTGACTGCAGCTACAGAATGACTGTTAACTGGGATATCCCCTTTCTTCCAGGCATCGGGGTGAAAATATAGGTGAGGTTTTTTATTGCTTTTCTAAATAGGGCATCAGAAACACTAGTCAATAAAAAGAGAAATGAATCCTTGTTTAAGGGCTGTTGTATAAAAAAATTCATCTGGATCTTATTTTCTTTGCCTGACACTTCACACACTTTCAATCACTTATTTACCTGCTAAGATCATCAAGTAAGTCTCTTTGAGTGTCATAAAGAACATTCACCAACCAAGTTTTCAAAATCATGCTGCAAATATGTGTCTCATGGCTAGAGAAAAATAAATAAAATTACCCTAACACTAAGTTATGTCATTAGAATACATTTATTCCCTTGCACACTGAAACGTCCACTCCCTGATTAGTTTTTATTTGCCTGTTAAGGTTCCATTATTAAAATAAGAAGTGACAGGCAAAAAATATCTCTGAGAACCTAGAGATGGAATAAAACATAACAACTTTAAGATGGTGCCATAGCTGTTTATTGCCCCCTATATGCCAGAAATGATTGTTTGAAAGCATGAGTATATGTAACTGTGAATAAACAACAAGTAGTTAATTTGCTAGGTGTTTTATATACTTAAAATAATTGTATATATTTATAAAACAATTCCATTTTTTATATTGTATAAATTGTATGTATTTATAAAATAATTCCACAGTACAGAGCTGAGAAAATGAGAAAACTCCAGAAGTTAAGAAAATGTCCCAAGGACACACAAGTAGTATATTGTGAGCCAGAGCCAAGTGTTTCATGGAACAAGAAAATTAGATTTTGAGGCAAAAAAAAAAAAAAAAAGAAAAGAAAGAAAGTTAGGAATGATACTCTTGGCCATGACTGTGATTCTCCACAGTAAGGTCACAAGGAGCAGTGGGCTAAAACCACTAAATTGTTCTTAGGATCAGCTCTATCAGGAGTGATAACTGTAAATACAGATATTATATTTAAACTTAGTTTGGCCACACACTGAAGCTAGTGTGATACTGTGGGTATTTGCTTCATTGAAATCTACTAGGGTAAAGATTTCCCTAGTACTACCCTGCTCTAACAACTTTTCCTCTGGATTGACTTGTTTATTTGGTCTTAATCTGAAAATGGCACATAGCATAGATCATAGTAATCCTAAACTAACTTTCCTATTTATAGTGCAAGTTATTGACAAAAGCATAGAATAAACAAAACCATGAATCTTTCAATTCCTGTGACATCTACGTTAGTGTTTCTCTGACCACAGAGAATAACGTACATTTATACCAAAGACAACAGAAGATTAGAGACATCAGATTCTCTATGCCTAGGGCTTAGTGAAGTATTAACATTTCTTAAGGCAAGTTCCTTGCATGAGACAGGCTTAGGGGAATTAATATCAACACTCAACTTCTGGTGCATCTACTTTGTGGAATACTTTTGACCACATAGCTAACCATAAATCTGTTATTTTCTAAGCATGTAGTTAGTGTGAAAGAAATATAACATTATATTTTTATCTTAAATGTAATATGTAGAACTTGACTCCATAAAGATAGGAATACTATTAATTTATAAGGAGTCATGGATTTTTCACTTACCTTTGTTTTAGCAGTGATAAAGGGGTATTTTTTAAACCAAGAAAGTAAGGTAAATATATTTTAGCATTATGGCTTATTCAAAGAAAGTCAACTGTTCTATATAATGCATACAAAATTACATCTAGCAAAGAAGTTTACTTTAATATGGTACATTAAATGACCAGTTATAAATAATTATTATCCACACATTAAAATAGAATCTTAAATGAATGATAATGTTAACAGCATATACCCTTGACATGATGTGATGAAAATTACCTCTGTGGTCTTCCTGCTCATAACCCCTGTCTAACCATGAGAAAAACAGAAAACAGAGCTAAACTTAAGGACATTTATCAAATTCCTGACCAGTACTCCTCAAAATTAGCAAGACTATCAAAAGGAGGAAAGTGTGCGCAACTATCACAGTCTAGGGGAACCTAAGGAAATATGAGAACTCAGTGTAATGTGGGATCCTGAATGAGATTCTAGGGCAAAAGAACATTAGGTAAAAACTTGGAAAATCAAATAAAGAATGGGCTTTAGTTAACACTAATGTATAAATATTGATTCATTAGTTGTGACAAATGTACCATATTAATGTGAGATGTTAACAATAAGAGAAGCTAGATGCAGGGTATATGGGAACTTTCTGATATATTCTCGTATCTTCTCTGCAAATCTAAAACTATTCTAAAATTAAAGTTTATTACTTTAAGAAAAACAGAATTATAACCAGTCAACAAATGGTGCATCATTAAAGTTATTTTGTAGAATCATAGTCAGAAAGAACCTTCATGGCTTTAGAGCACAGTTTTCTTTTTTTTTTTTTTTTGAGACGGAGTCTGGCTGTGTAGTCCAGGCTGGAGTGCAGTGGCGCGATCTCGGCTCACTGCAAGCTCCGCCTCCCGGTTCACGCCATTCTCCCGCCTCAGCCTCCGAGTAGCTGGGACTACAGGCGCCCGCCACCGCGCCCGGCTAGTTTTTTTGTATGTTTAGTAGAGACGGGGTTTCACCATGTTAGCCAGGACGGTCTCGATCTCCTGACCTCGTGATCCACCCGCCTCGGCCTCCCAAAGTGCTGGGATTACAGGCTTGAGCCACCGCGCCCGGCCTAGAGCACAGTTTTCTTAATTTTTAGATAGAGAAGTTTCAGAAAATTTCTCAAGGTCACATAGTGCTCTGAGATAATAACTAAGACTTGACATTGTATCTCCCAATGCGAAATCTAGTGCTTATTATCTTAACTGCAGTTACTCATGCACTCAACTTTATTCCATCAACCTTTATTAAGCAACTATTTTGTGGTAAGTTCTATCCCAAGCCATTGGGATAAGAAGGCCAATAAATATAGATCATGTACTTAGTGACAAAATAGTTTATGAGATATCCCATAAAGACTTGAAATAATAACTATTATTATAAACTTAATAATTCTTAATCTGCTTTGTTCATTGCTATATTCTTGCACTTATCCTTGGCATGAAATGGGCACTCAATAAATATTGAGAGAAAACAATGAATAAATTACCAATAATAGCTAATCATCGTGGAAGCACTTTTAAAATATTTACAAGTATTAACTCATTAAATCCTCATAGAAAAACAAGAGGTGCACAACATTTTTATTATCATCATAGCAACAAAATTGGGGTATCTCCATACCATACCAAGTTTCAAACTGTGTTTGCAAACTTGAACACAGTTCAAATTTTCAAATTAAAAAAAAAATGATTTGAACACAGTCTGGCTCAGTTGCACGTGCTCTTCGTTTATTTTTTATTGCTTAAAATTTAATTGTTTATAAAATAATTTGAATTAGTCTTGATTTATTATGCATGCTGAAAGATAACATATTAAACATTCGACTATAAAAGAAACTAAGCATGGCTCAAGCTAGAGTTAATTATGTATATCCAAACATCCATTATGCTAAGGTATTAAGTTGCTCAAAACCATTTAGAAGGAGGAAAGAAAAGGAAAACCTATAGCTCTCAAGCAACCTCTTGTGCAGAATGGTAAGAATAAACCACAGGACTTAACTGCACCTTTTTTTTCCCCCTCAAAAGACGAGAAAGTAGGAAAATGATTCGCTTTTCTTACTGTTTCCCAAAGGCTGATTCAGATTTCTTTGCACCAAAGACTCTGGAACAATATATGTGACAAGGAGTTAAAAATAATGGGTGAAATTCAGTGAGAAAAGAAAGATTTGAGATGGTTGGGGCTTGCATTTCTGTGCCATTTTTCTGCCAGTGCCCTGTAGCAAATATTCATTATTACAACTGTCGCTATTTGGCTTTGGCATCAAAACAGATTGCTAATACGTTGTGGAATGAGGCTTCAGTTGAGAATCAAAGGAAACGTCAGTATTCAAAGTGCCCATTTGTGACCTTCATCTTGTATAAAAACACTGTAAGTACTTCTTTAAAAAAAAATCCATAAAGCATAAGAAAGGATTCCAAAAAAAATCAACACTTGAATTTTGGATAGTAACATGGAGCAGCCAAGTTACATGGTCTGAGCAAGAAATTTATTCCTCTGCTTACAGACTTCATAACTCAAGTGGAAAAAGCAAAGGTGAGTTACTGGAGTTTCCTCTCAGGTAACAGGGATTAGTGTTATAACCCAAAGATGCTCATCATGTTTTCCTGTAGATTGAAGGCTCAGAATTACATCTGATTTATTTTCTTCTTTCCTATGTGAATTTAAGTCTCACTCAGACTTGCTAGGAAACGAAGAAAACAGCTGCTTCCTCATAAATATGCTGACATTCTGAAGTATAAAAAGGTGCTTCTGACAAAAAAAAAAAAAAGTCTTTAGAAATTATTCCTGGTGGTTCATTTTCTACCAATTTTATTTCATTTAACTAAAATTTATTGAGCCCATACCACAGTCTTAGACCCAGGCAGGAATGGCCTTGGTACTGGGCTGTGCTTAAAAGTCCCTTTATATGAGTATTTGTGTTTTTTTTTTTTTTTTCTTGTAAAATAAAAAAAGTTTCTACAGTGTTCTGTAACCAATGGAGCAGAGGGGAATTATGGGAAAAGGAAGTGAGAACTGAACTGGGTGCCCCAAAGGCCAGAGTACAGAGCTAGGAGTTTATAAGTGTGTGTTTGTGCACTTATGAGTGTATGTGTCTACGTGTATGTATGTGCATGTATGGCTATATGTGTATATCTGTGCATAAGAGTGTGAGTGTGTGTGTGTGTGTGTGTGTTGAGAGGTTGGAAGATACCACAACTTCTATCTGGAAACCAGAGAAAGAGTGGCTGTTTTTGTACACAGTATACATTTGGCCACCCCCAAATCACAAAAATATATGTCTAAGCAGAAAAAGTCCCCCTGCCCTAAATTCCTCACTCCCATCTGCTAGAGTGGTATAGCTGTAGAAAGTGCTTTAAACTGCCTAGAAATCCCACGGCCACCAAATGAGGTTGGGGAGAAATCAAGTGCTCCGCTCCACTTTGCAGGGTACCTGGTTTGGGTGGGTCCAGTCACCAGCCAGAAGTTCTGGCTTTGGGCACAGCTTCCTCTCTGTTCTTACAAATCTGCTTTACTACTAGGCTCAAGGCTGATTCAGGTGAGGGGATTCTTTATTCTTCAGGTCACAAAGACAATTCCTGGGGAACAAAGTGTGGAGTTGCTGGGTAAAACTTGATACATATTTAGATATATGGCATATAGTCTCCATTTGTACACTTGGCCCTGAAAATTTTGGGGGTCTGTCTTATAGGACCCATCCATATACAGGATGTTGTGTTAATTACAGGAGGTAAAAAATAAATGCAATATAAGTTGTATATGCAAGAGTAATAGGACTCTAATATAAAGAGTGGAGGGAACAATGAATTCCCTGTCCTTGAGAAGAATAAGCTGGAAGAAGTATTACTAGAAAATATTAGAAAGATGAATTGTACTTCAAACTGATTTCATTGTGTCTCTAATGGTCTGTGACTTGGTAGTTCCATGCAAAAAGTAATCACGTATACTTTTCATCAAGTGACAAGTTCTTCCCCATAGTAGCCTGCAAGAAACTCTAATGTTATAAGGGATTGGGTGACTATACGATTTCTTTCTACATTTACATTTTTTGAACTAAATTTCCCAAGCCTTTTATGCATTAAAAATTTTAGAAAGGAGATTTTAAAATTTACAAAACAAAAATATTGAACTGAAACTTTTGAGATGATTTTCAAAGCTGTCCAAGTTATTATCTGTTTCAGGCAACTACATCGAGAATAGATTCATATACATAGATAATGGTTATCTGTTGAACTCACTATGTGCTACATATATTACATGCAAATTAGACCATAAATTATTCCAATGAAAAATATTAAGGCAGAAGCAGAGCCCATTTAAAAAAATTTAACTTCTGGATTTCCCTCTTTTTTTTTTTTTTGAGATAGAATCTCGCTCTGACACCCAGGCTGGAGTACAGTGGTGCAATCTCGGCTCACTACAACCTCTGCCTCCTGGGTTCAAGCGATTCTTCTGCCTCAGCCTCCTGAGTAGCTGGGATTACAGGCACGCATCACCACGCCCTGCTAATTTTTTTGTATTTTTAGTAGAGAAGGGTTTTCACCATGTTGGTCAGGCTGGTCTTGAACTCCTGACCTGAGGATCTGTCCACCTCAGCCTCCCAAAGTGCTGGGATTATAGGCACAAGCCACTGCACCTGGTCTTTTTTTGTTTTTTTGAGATGGAGCCTCACTCTGTCACCCTGGCTGTAGTGTAGTGGCACAATCCTGGCTCACTGCAAGCTAAATCTCCCTGGTTCAAGCAATTCTCCTGTCTCAGCCTCCTGAGTAGCTGGGATTACAGGCACACACCACCATGCCCAGCTAATTTTTTTGTATTTTTAGTAGAGGCGGGGTTTCACCATGTTGGCCAGGCTGGTCTTGAATGCTTGACCTCAAATGACCCACCCACCTCGGCCTCCCAAAGTGCTAGGATTATAGGTGTGAGCCACTGCGCCCAGCTGAATTTCCCTATTGATGCCAAAGATCAATTATTTTCATAGGGACTTGCCATTTTCTACAAAGATCATGTGATTTGAGAGGGCAATGTGAGAATGCTTTTTGTAGGATAATTTATCCAAAATTTAGGCAATTCCTATTACTCATTCAAATTTGGGGATAAACAGACTAGAGAATCAGGTTGCCAGGACAGAGCACAGTTGCAGAAGCCCCCAAAAAGAGGTGGTGATCAGGACCAGGTCACACACCTTGACTTGGGTCAGGCAACTGAGGGTTGAGCTAATGAGATGAAGAAGGGGCAGCAAAATTGGACCATGCAGGAGGAAGAAGCAGAGGCTCCTGAAGCACACAGTCTTGACACGAATTGTCCAGTCCCCCAGAGGAGGTAAGTAGGTTCCAATATTGGCCGGTCAAAGCTGAGACCTACTGTATATCTTCAACCTCCACATCTCCGAAATGCTCTTAACCTCAAAATGGGCCTTTCTAGATTAAACTGGGATTTCACCAAGTCAAAGCGCATATTCTCTCTAGACAATGGTCTCCCCCACAACCTAAAAAGAAAGAAGCCAACAGAAAAAGGCAGATGTAAAAGGGTGACTGACAATAATAGTATTAGGGACATGTCCAAACACTGCTCATCTCTCCAGTGGTTACAAGACTGATCAGGCGGCTTGACTTAAGCTCGCCCTCAGAATACAAGGTCTCTATTTAAAGAGAGATAAGCTGATTAGAGTTAGTATTATTACTTTTTTCCTCTGCCAGCTAAATTGCCCTCTTTCCTTTCTTTAGAATCCATAAATTAGGGACTCATTCTAGGAAAGAAGCCCTGGCATGTCTTATTAGCCTAATTTAATATCACAGCATTGTCCTTAGTTGATAACAATCACCTCAGCAATCTATATCAATGTCTCATCATGCCAATACCTTAATTTCTAAGTCAATGAGGATTATATTTTCTACTCATTTAGTATATAAATATACTCCATAACATAACTAGAACAGCGTCTGCCAGACAGTTGGTAATTGATAAACATGGATGCTGCTGCCATCACATTTGTTAGGCATTTGCTTATCTTTTAAAAGTTGGAGTTATATCCCTGTCAGGTAGGTGCTAGACTGAAAATTGGCATAGCAATAAAAAAGCATATCATTGACCTCCTAAACTAACTTTTCAACCTTAATCATTTTCCTCTTATAAATTTTCAAATAATATTTATTTCATTCTTTTCTTTAGGCTCCTTTGACTCTCAAAACATCCCCCTATCATGGCGCCATGACACTGGGGAACTTTCACGAATCCTATTACTATAAACTAGTGATTGTGAGACTTTAGCATGCATCAGAGTCACCCAAAGAGTTTAACAAAACACAGACTGCCCAGCCCCAGCTGAATCACCAGAGTTTCTGATTCAGTATGTATAGGGTGAGGTCTGAATATTTGCATTTCTAACAAGTTCCCAGATATTGCTGCTGCTGCTGCTCTGAGAACCACACTTCAAGAACCACCACTGACAGATCTGTCAATTAGTTTCCGGTTTAGATTAACTGGTCTCAGTTGTAAAGCTAAATGTTATTTAAATAGCAAGTCATGAATGCATGAAGAAGGAAATGAGAGATTGAGTAACCAGTGTCCTTGTTTGCCTGAGGGAACTGAGGGAGTTCCTGCGACATGGGACTTTCAGTGCTAAAGTTGGAACATCCCAGGCAAGCCAGGGGAAGCCAAGGGAAGCTAGTCACTCTAAGGGAGAAACCTGAAAAAAATTAGAAAATTCTTTTAAAAATGTTTAGATACTACCTAATCAACGAACTTTTTTTTTTTTTTTGAGACAGAGTCTTACTCTATCATTCAGGCTGGAGTGCAGTGGCACCATTTTGGCTCACTGCAACTTCTGCCTCCTGGGTTCAAGTGATTCTTCTGCCTCAGCCTCCTGAGTAACTGGGATTACAGTAGCTGCCACCACACCTGCCTAATTTTTGTATTTTTAGTAGAGATGAGGTTTCACCATGTTGGTCAGCCAGTCTTGAATCCCTGACCTCAGGTGATCTGCCCTCCTCAGCCTCCCAAAGTGTTGAGATTACAGGCGTGAGCCACACCGTGCCCAGCCTAAACAACAAACATTTCCATTGAGAGATGCACTTTTTGATAACAAATGAGGAAGGATAGAGACACATTCTGATCTTTGGAGCAGAGAAAAATACTAGTGGGAGCCTAAATAACCTTCTATTGATCAGTTAAACCAGGGTTTCTTTTGTAAGAATAAACTTTTCTTTCCCTAAATTAGAGTTTATATATTTCTAGGGGAATTAATTTTCCACTTTGTTCACAGATGTTTAGTATAAATCACAGTTCATCCTCTCCAAATATAATTTAAGCCAAAATAAATTAATCCGAACCTAAGTTCATGAGAAGGTAAGATTGTTAGGCCTTGTTCCAGTTAATTGAGTGGGTCTGGCTATTGTACATACAATTGATAAGCACCAAGACAAATGGGTGAGTTTTATCAAAATTCGTGAGCTTCTGGATAGATATTACAAAAGGGAAAGGAAAAGGAAGACAAAAAGAAACTCAATTTACTCCAAAGGTATTGTAAGTGATTTGGATGCCGCTAGATTAGGAAACTGCCTTTTCATGCTTCTAATAGAGATTTTATTTTTCCTCCAGTAGGGCAGAATGAAAGAAAAGAAAGCCCTCCAAAATCTATGAATGATAGCACCCCTGTTCCAACAGCTATCAGAGGAAAAAAGTACTGCATGCTGCAGTAACAGTTTCTGTTTCATTAATGAGAAGAACTGTGTATTGGAAAGCTCAGTTTGAAATCTGGCAAGAAATCAAGGTATGGTTTTTCAGTGACTGCCTTTGGTAGTTCATCTGTTTAACACACGTAGTAATGGAATTCTTCCTGCTGGCCATGTGCTTTAGGTTAAAAGTAAGGGTTTGTCATGTGTCCTTACTATCCATGATATCTAACTATTAGAATTATGACATGATAAATCATGAATCTTGAAAGCTTTTACTAGTTGAAGTTGAACGAAAAGTGAGAGAAAGCTTACCTCTGACTGATAATTTAGAATGAGTAGGGACTGTAAAAGGTGAAGATAGCCATGCCAAGTTATTTAGGACACAAATACTTGCTCTAGAATCTTGTTGGGCAGCACATACAATGAAAATGAAGAAACAACAGCCAGCGCTTCAGTTTTTTGTACCATAGAGCTGTCCTGAAGATAAGAAAATAAGCTCCCACAATAAAGGGTGCAATGATAAAGTATTTAGTATGGAAATAATTTAGAACATTATCCCATCTGGACTCAGGCATTTTATTATATGTGCAAGAGTGATAATACTTAGCATTTTTCATTACAATGTTAGTGTTTCATAGATTAACTATGCAGAAAATGTTATAATCACCAGAAAGATACCATGATGTAACTGATATGCACTTGTCACAATACACTGCTCAGACATCTAGATTAAAGGATTTTTCATATTTCAGGGAACTAGAAAAGGAGTTTTCAGGGAGTAAATTCCACTGGATAAATCATTGAAAATGGTTGACAAAGAGGATGGAAGTATAGAAAAGGAAATGAGAAAAATTACATAAATTGAGAAACCATTTTTTAACCAATAATTTTTCAGCAACTCCTGAGCATTCAATTTCAACTATAAGCTGAGTTAAAACTCAAACTACCCATCATTTCACTCAAAACAGCAATGTATTATTATTTTTCTCTCTGCAAAGAAGGAAGAAAAATAGGGGTCAACACATAATACAATGATTTCTTGATAGAATTTCTCTCTTCAAAGTAGTTTCCATGTTGTGTTATCTTCAGTCAAAGATAATTTTTTCAGAGCTGGAGGATAAATAAATATTAGAGAAAACATACTAATAAATATAGAATAGGAGATATCAAAAGTCTACTGATTATTTACAGAAAGGTTGGCCACTGAAAAACTGTTAGAGCTGTTTGGAAAATAATATGATACAATTCTGGAACAAATGTGTCTCTTTCCCAGCAAAACCAACAGACCTCTTTCTAAGAAGCCAAGATTCCCTTTTTGTCTTCAGAAACCATATAAACTGGATTTTCATGAAATTCCAAATATAAACTTATCTCTCCTCTTATTCCCATTAGCTATCACATAACTCCAGAAATTCTAAACTACAGCAAACTGCCCCTTGTACAAAAATTTGCCAAACTATGTATATTCTTTTCACATTTGAGAAGACATTCATTGTAATTGTGTCACCATTTCATCAAAGCACTAATTTAAACATTTAAAAAAGTCAATCTCTCTTTTTTTTCCAAAACAATATGAAATAATAATTTTTATTTTCTTAGGCTTCATCCAAACATTGTTTATTTTAGCATTAAGCAACTTTAAATCTAATTATTTAAGTATATATTTAAGAAAAAATGACTCAATGGTTAGTTCTGTCAATCAATTTTCAATTCAATACTTTAAGATACATATATTTTAGGGCAGAGTTGTATTAATAAAGTATGCTAAGAATTAATTTCAAAATAAATCTGTATTATCTCTGAAACTGTCTATACTGGCCATTCTTACCCTGTAAAAGGCTAAGTATTTTTATAGCCACAAAATAAAAAAATAGAAATCTAGTCCCATATGACTGACCTCTCAAAGGATGCTGGCATTTCTATTTCATCTCACTCATTGGGATCTCGTTACATGAGTTAAATCACATCATATTGGAGCCCATTTGATATAAATAGAAGTTCTAATATTTCACCATTAATTTTGATAAGATAATGTTTAAAATATAATTCGCAATTAAGCTTTAGAATAGAGTCATTGTTTTATTCAGGAAACATATTTGTATAGTTGTTTTTTATTATCAATATCTCTGTTACCTTTAACAACAACCCAACTGTGAAATTTAAAAGCTAGCACTGTGAGTAAATTGTTTTGCTTTATGGGTCATGTTTTAAAATTAGGTTAATTTTCTTGGTACATAAGATCTTATTTGTTGTATATCATGTTATCTATAAATGTGTTTTATAGCAAAAGTAGGTTATATTAAAAATGTTTCTCTAGCAATGAAAAAGCCTTATCATGGATGTGAGACTAATTTTGTTCACATCCTTACTGGCAGATTCTTCTTGCCCAGGGAAGAAGCCAGGCCAAGAATGCTAGCAGTCCAGGACTGAATGTGTTGAGTCAAATGTCTGAGTAGACAGAGTGTGTGAGGCAAATCAAGCCTGATACTTGAAAGGCTGTTGCCAAGTGGTCAAGATCACAGCCAGGACACAACAGTCAATTCACAGGGCTGGGGAAAGAAGTCAGAGCCAGAAGTCAAACTGGGTGAGAAGAAACAGGTCCCAGGGTATCTGAGGACTCAGCCTGAGACCATGGCAGGCAGACAATGTATTGACCTTGTCAAGTTATTTTTAGCATGAAGGCCTTACCTCCTTGGACAGGTCTGTCATGGTTTTATTGAGGAGAGTGCTCATGGTCACTACCTGCACCTCCAGAGGAGAGATGGAGAGGCAAAGAAATGAATGGTAGTTGTGGATCTAGAGGCTTTGTGCTTTCTTTTATGCCCTTGGACCACACATTAGGAAACTGTGCAAAGACAGCAAGGACTCATGATTTTTTTTTTTTCGTCTCCTCTTTTATTCAACTTGTCCATTCTTTACCTCAATAAAAACAAAATAAATAACTGAATGAAAGAATGAATAAATAAGAAACGTATGTATGTATTTCTCTCTTTAAGATTTCAATCTGCTCCCATATGTCACCCCTAATTGAGGACATTTCCAGAGAAGGCTAATTAAAAACTTTTTTTAACTTGCTGGGGAAAAAAGATAAGTGATCAAGGATTGGGCAGATTGGCTAATGGAGTTGAACTGTATGATTTGGTTCAGTGAAATCATCTTTTCTCAGAAGCTCATCAAGACAACAACCCTGGATAGAACTCAGTTTTATAAAAATACAATGCTTTTCACCAAAATAAATTCACTTAGATAATTCAAGTGTACACATAATTCTAAGTGTTGGAGGAATTCTTGAAGAATGCTTAGACATTGAAAAAAATAATGTGTTTTGTTTCACACAACACGTGATATGTGCATTTCTAGCACTGCAATGCCATAATTTCAGTAGTTACTTGCTTTTCTTTAACACTTCAGAAAAATTCCACTATGACCTAACTTTCAAAACATAATTTCAACACCAGTAACAGTTTCCTTTCTGACTGACTTATCAATCTGAGTTAATAAATGTTTCCTTAGCCTGAAAGTTTAATTAACTTAAGTTGAATAGATCTGAATGAGATAGAAATTATTTGTATTTGCGTATTAACTTTTTTCAAGATAAGACAGAATTAGAAAGGAAAGAGAAGAGTAAGAGACACATGTCTTATTTTCCCTTTTAAATTACAGATTTATACGGAGAGAAATTTTGTGAGCTTCTCCTTTTAAGGATAGTTTAATCAGTTAGTCCAGATGGATCAATATGATTAACCAGTCAATAAGATTTTGAAGAAACTCTTCTCTATCTTTGAAGGTACTATCATCACAGATACTCTGTCTCTATTGGAGAATATATCCTGTTAAGATTTCTGAGATGCTAATAAAAAAAGTGTCACCAAAAATGATGATTTATAAATTCTGATGTAAATATCACTGAAACATACAAATGAATAAATGCCAAGTAGTCTGTGTATTTTGCAAGATACATGTATACAGCACACTTAAAATGATAGATGATGCATCACTCAAAATGAGATAAAGACTATTTCTTTCATTACGTTTATGTCTCATTAATTTTTGCTATTTTAAAATTTCCTTCATATAGAGTGGATCTCTCAAGTTAGTCCAACAATCTAGCTTCCCAGTTTCATAGGTCCTTATTCTAAACATGATTACTGTTATATGAATCAGCTATCAGGTATAACAATGCATTATCTCAAAGGTAAGCATAAATAATTACAAAATAAAACAAATGCATGGCAAAAAATTAAAAGATGCAAGATAATGGTAACATCCTAAATTTGTTTAGTCCTTTTTAATTTTCAAATACATTTTGTATCCACTTCTCTGTTTTTATCCTCAGTACAGTACTATGAGAAAAACATTAAAGTTCTTATTTTATAAAAGAGAAAACTAGCTCATTGATATAAAGTCACTTGCTAGAATCATAGAGCTATTAATTGGCAAAGACATTATCAGCATCAAGATTGTTTAAGGTTTACTTTTGCCACCTGGTAGAAAATATTGTCTTTGATTGTAAAGAGCTAAGTATTAAAAATTGCATAGTATTTACAGGACACTGCAGCAATTATATATTTTTTATTTCTGCCCAAATATTGCTAAGACTGTGTGTATGACTAGAAAACTATATATTTAATTTTGAACTAATTTTATAGCACTTAGAATAGAGACATATGCATTAAACAGTTTTGTGTAGTAATATTATTAGGTAATTTAAATTTAATGTACCATGTCAGATTTCTAATACCTACTTATTAAATTTACCAAGGTTTTTAGCCTTCTGTTTACAAACTGTAATCATTTAAAACATAAAAAAGGTAGCAACATGCTTTCAAGGTAGAGGTTAGATCACATCACTGTTCTCCAAATACCACAGTGGCTTTCAATTTTGCCCCATGTAAAGACTAATCTTCAACTGAAAGCTTTCACCCTGAGATCAAGAGCAAGACAAGAATGTCCACTCTTGCTGCTGCTATTGATCATTGTACTGAAAGTTCTAGCCAGAACTATGAAGCAGGGGGAAAAAACATAAAAGGTATCCAGATTAGAGAAGCAGAAGTAAAACTACCTCTATTCATAGATGACATGATCTTGTACATAGAAAACCTTAAAATATCTACAAAGAAAACCCAAAATGAATTTCTATACACTAGCAATGAACAATCTAAAGTTAAGAAAACAATTTTACTTAAAATTGCATGAAAAAGAATAAAATCTTAGGAATAAATTTAACCAATAAAGTGTAAGACTTGTACACTGAAAACTACAAAACAATGTTGGAAAAAAATAGAATATCTAAGTACGTGGAAAGGCAGCCCATGTTTGATGGTTGGAATCCTTAATACTATTAAGATGGAAATACTATCTAAATTACTCCTCATATTCAGTGGAATCCCTATCAAAGTTTTAACTGAGTTTTTAATAGAAATAACTAAGCTTACCTAAAATGTATATAAAAATAAAGGGATACTAAATAGCCAAAATGATATTGAAAAAGAAGAATAAAGTTAGAGGATTCAAGAATAAAGTTAGAGGACTCACACTTCTTGATTTCAAAACTTACTAAAAAATTACAGTAATAAAAACAGTGTGGCATAAGAATAGACATAGATCAATGAAATAGAATTGAGAGTCCAGAAGGAAACCCATACATTTATGGCCAATTTATTTTTAACATGAGTGACAAGACCATTCAATGGGAAAAGAATAGTTTCTTCAACAATGATACTAGGGCAAATGAGTATACACATGCAAAAAAAAAACCAAAAAAACTGAGGTTGGGCCCCTGCCTCACACCATATGCCATTCAAAATGGATCAGTAACCTAAATGTGGGAGATAAAACTGTAATGCTCTTAGAAGGAACTATAGGCATAGATATTTGTGACCTTGTATTAGGCAATGGTTTCTTAAAATGGAAATAAAAGCCTAAGGAACAAAATAAATAATAGATTAAGTTGAACTGCTCAAAATTAAGATTTTTTTGTAAAAAATTACTACCAAAAAGTGAGAAAACAATCCATTAAATGGGAGAAAATATTTGTAAATTATGTATCCGATATAGGTCTAGTATCAATTATATATGAAGAACACTTACAAATCTACAATATAAAGACAACTCAATCAAAAAATGGGCAAAATATTTCAATAGACATTTCTTGAAATAAGGTATATAAATGATCCAATAAACAAATGAATATGCTCAACATTAATCAAAACCACTAGGAAATACCATTTCACAACCACTAGGATGGCTATAATAATAAAAAATTAAATTAAATTAAAAATAAAACAAAATAACAAATGTCAGTAAGAATGCAGAGAAATTGAAATCTTCATATGTTACTGGTGGTAATATAAATGGTGCTGTCACTGTGGAAAAATTTAGTAGCTTCTCAAGTTAAATACAAAGTTACTATATGACCCAGAGATTGTCCTAAATATATACCAAAAATAACTAAAAATATACGTATAAACATAAACCCATACATGTATACTCATAGCAACAGTATTCATAATTGTCAAAAGGTAGTAACAACCTGAATGGATAAGTGGATAAATAAAATGTAGTATTTCTATAAATAGAATATATATTCAGTCATATAAAGTAATACAGTACTGATACCTGTTACAACATGGATGAACCTTGAAAGCACTATGCTAAATGAAAGACATCTGTCACAAAATACCACACACTGTATGATTCCATTTATACGAAACATCCAGAATAAGAAAATTCATAGAGACAAAGAGTAGAGTAGTGGTTGCCAGGGAATGGGAGAAAGGAGAAAAGGGGGAATTAAGAGGTACAAGGTTTCTTTTCACAGTGCTGAAAATGTTCTGGAATTAGAAAGTTGCAATGATTGCATAACATTGTGACTATAGTAAAGACCTCTTATTTGTACACTTTAAAATGGTTAAATAGTGAATTTTACATTATGTGCATTTCATATCTATAATGTTTAAAGCAAATTTCCTTGTAGTGGCCAAAGTTCCTACGTGATCTGGTCCTCCATTATCTAGCTGACTTTATCTCTTTCTACCCTTCCTTTCATTACTTGTGTAACAGCCACACTGCATCACTGGCCTTTGTGCTTTCCTTCAAGCATTCCAAGCATGCTCCTACCTTAGAAACTTTGAGTTTCCCGTGCCATCTGTCTGGAATACTTTTCCCTAGATAGCCAGATTACTCATCCCTATACCATCTTCAAGACTATCACCTTCTCAGTGAGATTGTATACCATCACTCTGGATAAAATTGCTACCTTTCTACCCATTCCTGCAATTCCCCTTTATCTCCCTTGCCTTTTCTTCTCCACTGCAGTTATCACATTGAAACATGCTATGTAATATATAACAATATAAGGGTTGGTTATCTTTGATGACCCTCTACTGGAATGTAAAAGCTACAAGGGCAGGGTTTTTTAGTTGCTTTATTCTCTATCAATCCTTAGCATCTAGAATGATTACCAAAACATCATATATCACCAATAAATATTTCTTGAATGAGAGAATGAAACAACCCAGAAAATAAAGTGATGCTTGGGAGGAAAGAATAAACAGTAGGAGGAGGCAGAAAAATAAACCCAACACTAGTGTGTGATTGCATTTGTTTGGAAATAATTTTTCATCTTTTTAAATTATTGTATTATTTCATTCAAGTGTGATTTAACCAGGTGATTTAAGGAGAGTGGTTATGGTTCTTTTTTTTTTTTTGAGAATAAGTCTCGCTCTGTCATCCAGGCTGGAGTTCAATGGCACAATCTCAGCTCACTGCAACCTCCGCCTCCCGGGTTCAAGTGGTTCTTCTGCCTCAGCCTCTTGAGTAGCTGGAACTACAGATGCGTGCCACCAAGCCTAGCTAATTTTTATATTTTTAGTAGAGACAGAGTTTCACCATATTGGCCAGGCTGGTCTCAAACTCCTGGCCTCGTGATCCACCTGCCTCGGCCTTCCAAAGTGCTGGGATTACAGACATAAGCCACCGCGCCTGGCTGGTTATAATTCTTTTAATGATGAATTTATTACATGATTTCCAACATCCTTCCAGCTCTAAACTAAGAAAATGCTCTGAAAAACAGGATGTTTATTTAAAATCTCAGCTGTAAGATCCACAGAGTTTCTAAAGATGTGATTAATAAGTTAATTTAAGAATTACACGCAAGTAATTCTGCACTAGCCCTTGTGTTTCCAAAGGCCAACAGCTAAATTAGCTAAGATAATTGTGGAAAATTATTTTCTACATTTGGAAAGTTGTGCTGGGAATTATATCAAGGCATTATTGTCAAGCCCTTTTATTATTATTATTATTCTGCTAGGTCAGAAAGACAGGGGTGATACAGTCCCCAAAAAAGTTCCTGAGATGCTTAAGAGAAAAAACAACAACAAAACATTAAGCAGCTGAAAAAAAAAATTGAGATAAAAACTAGCAATGCAGGACAACAAGACTGTAGAAGAATTTAAACTCCCAGGCATCAAATAACTACATAAAGCCTAGGAAATATAACTCAAGGTTAAGAAACAGATGAAGAGGGGTTGGGCACAGTTGCTCACACCTGTAATCCCAGCACTTTAGGAGGCCAAGGCAGGAGAATCACTTGAGCCCAAGAGTTCAAGACCAGCCTGGGCAACATAGTGAGACCTCATCACTATTAAAGAAAAAGAAAAAAAAGCAAATTATCCAGGTATATAGCATGAACCAGTAGTCCCAGCTACTTGGGAGGCTGAGGTCAGAGGATTGCTTGAGCCCAGGATGTTGAGACTGCAGTGAACCAAGATCACACCACTGCACTCCAGTCTGGGTGACAGAGAGAGACCATGTCTCAAGAAGAAAGGGAAGGGAGAGAAAGACCATGTCTCAAGAAGAAAGGGAAGGGGAGGGGAGGGCCAAATCTCCACCAATGATGAAAGGATAAATGAAGTATGGTATATCCTTATAATGGAATATTATTCTGGACTAAAAAGGGACAAAGTGATGGCAAAAACTGTATCATGAATGAACCATGAAAACATTATGCTAAATGAAAGAAATCAGCCATAAAATACCAGGTATTCTGTGATTCTATTTATAGGAAATATCCAGCATAGGCAAATTTGGAGAGACACAAAGTAGATTAGTGGTAGTGAGGGGAGAGGGAGTCCATGGATAATGGGGGGGGATGAGGGGACTGATAATGACTATGTGGTTTCTTTGAGGGGTTCTAAACTTGATAGTGGTGATGTACAAAATTCTGAATATACTAAAAATCAGTTAATTGTACACGTTGAATGGGTGAATTTTATGGTATGTGAATTATATCTCAATAAAGCTGTTATTTTTAAAAGTAATACATTATGAAAATTCCTCTTACATTCTAGTTCCTTTGTTTCTTGTTTACTATAAGGGAGCACAACTATCACCTGGGAGGGTAAGAGAGGAGCACAGGTTCTATGAACCCATATGTTGATACAGTGGTAGATTTCAGAAGTCTCAAGACAGGAGACAGCTGCTGTGCTATTTAAGTGCTTTTAGGCTATTCTGTTGGGAGTGTGAGCTTTTGACCCAAGACTCAACACAAAAGTCATGGTAGACGTGCAGTGATTCCTTCTCTTTAGGCTTATAATACCTTGTCTATATTGCTATTTTGGTACTAGTTATGTTACTATAATTATCTTTTAAATTACTAACCTCTTCCCCAGATGGTGAATCTCAAAAGGGCGCTATCTAGAATATGGTAAGCCCCTCAATAAAGTACTTATTATGTGGATGGCTGGATGAATAATTGAATCCAGTGTTGTATTTAACTATCTCTGTTTCAGGGAAAGAGGAGAACAGTAGAGTGAAATATTATACTACCATATAAATGCAAAACAATTTAAATAATATAAATGATGTAGGCAATCACATATTAAATAGTGTTGACAATATTGTGTAATCAGCACAAGATGTCCAGTCAGGACAAGATGCTCTACCCTCAAGGAGTTCTCAATCCCTATCAAGAAAGTATTCCACCATGCCAAGGACATTTTAATTTTAAACAACGTGGCCCATAAACACACGACAACTGTCTTATCTTGTACTCGCCAAATGTATCATAAACTATTATGTTGCTTGATGAAAAATGGGCAAATTGGGCATTCAAGAGAGGTGGAGTATTTCCTCCAAATTGTCATCTAAGGTATGTTCAAGGGTGACTAAGACAATATTCAATTTTTATATTGTGCGAAGACTTTAGAACCCAGCCCCCATGTTACTGGACCTCTACTCTCTAAGTCTGGGAATATGAAATTCTGTTCCAGGTCCCAGACTGATCACTTACAACCTCCCATGTTGTTGCTTTATGACCTAGAGTGCCACAAGCATCAGCCCATGTCACTAATATCATTGGCTGCTGCTAAATCATCTGTCAAATTTTCTGAGTTCTCAGTCAATTTACTCTGAATGTTAAGCTAGCTCTTTTGTTTCCATGTTTCTGTTGATGCTGTTTACATAAGAATTCTCCAAAGACTCAGGCTTGACCTCAGTTTCATGCTTAGATGCTCTTTTAGTAACACCATCTTTTTTTTCTTCTCAGTGCCAGAAAAAATAAAATTCAAATATTGTTTAGTGTCATATGCCCTGGCCTGCATGAATGACTAATGTAAATTTGAAGAAGACTGCTTTTGGTTTTTGTATCTACTTAAAATTCAGATTCCCTAATCTAATTCTTTGTGTGCTTAACTATTTCATAGATGGCCAGATCATGTCAAAAATAATATAAAGACCCATAAAACAGTTGGTGGATAATGAGTATTTGTCATTTAACTTTGCTTATGCTAAATTATATTCAGTATGAACTTTTCACAACATGTATGTAAGCTGTGTACATCAATAGGAACAAAATAAATAAAGCAACTAATTTTTAAAAATTATATTGCATTCAGCTTGGAAATGAAATCTTTCTATATAATCTCATGATAAAGCTACAATGAATGGGTTCTCTAATGAACACTCAAGTGTTTATGTGTATGGTCTTTTTGTTGTATATGTGTAAAAAATATTTTATATCATTTTCTTTTTCTTTTTTTCTTTTTTTTTTTTTTTGAGACGGAGTCTCACTTTGTCGCCCAGGCTGGAGTGTGGTGGTGCGATCTCGGCTCACTGCAAGCTCTGCCTCCCGGGTTCACACCATTCTCCTGCCTCAGCCTCCCAGTAACTGGGACTACAGGCGCCCGCCACCACGCCCGGCTAATTTTTTGTATTTTTAGTAGAGACAGGGTTTCACCGTGTTAGCCAGGATGGTCTCCATCTCCTGACCTCGTGATCCGCCCGCCTGGGTCTCCCAAAGTGCTGGGATTACAGGCGTGAGCCCCCGCGCCCGGCCATCATTTTCTATCCACTACATTTTTTTTAAGGAAAGGAGATACAATAAAGCTACTTATTCGAGCAGTCATAACCTCCAAATTTAATGGTTTTCTAATTTGATTTGGGGTCATAATGTAGAACTTTCTACAGAAAATAGCAATTAGTTAGGGCCACTGAAATTGTGAACTCATCCCTGGAAGACTCAAGTCTCAGCTTTCTCTCTTTCATGAGAAAAATATTAAGTTGTTTACCTTAATAATCTCTAGGATTTAACACTGTACAATGTGCTATATGTGTTTCTACCCATTAATTTTCACAAAATTCTTTACAATCAGAGCAGAATCTATTTTTGACTCTTTTTAAAATGTGGAAACAAAAGTTGAGAGACTTGAATTAATTCACATAAAGTCACATGCTCTGCATTGCAGTGCTAAGACCACAATATACATTTCCCATCACATATGGTGTTTTAGGGAATTGAGGTGAGAAAGGAATGCAAAATAAAAGAAAACTCTCTGCCTTTCATCTTCGAAATAATTTTGAAGTTTGATTTTTGTTCTTGTTAGTCTTCACATTTAGAATATTTGAATTTTTTATATTTAAAACTCCTCTTTGAGGCTGGGCACAGTGGCTATGTTTGTAATCCCAGCACTTTAGGAGGCTGAGGCGGGAGGATCACGAGGTTAGGAGTTTGAGACCACCTGGCCAACACAGTGAAACCCTGTTTCTAATAAAAATACAAAAATTAGCCAGGCGTCATGGCGGGTGTCTGTAATCCCAGCTACTTGGGAGGCTGAGGCAGGAGAATCATTTGAACCCTGGAGGTGGATGTTGCAGTGAGCTGAGCTCGTGCCACTGCACTCCAGCCTGGGTGATGGAGCTAGACTCCATCTCCAAAACAAACCAACCAACCTCCTCTTTGAAATTGTTTTAATTTCAAAGTAGACTATTTAAGACAGCAATTCTAGTAAAGATGTTATAAATTCAAATTATTCATGTTGGGCCAAATGTTAAATAGTAACTTAATTGCCTTCAGATTTGCACAGCAACTAATTAGGCCTCTAGCCAGTTGAAATCATACTGTATCAACTTGTAGCTGTACATTTCTGCTCATGGAGAAGATGTAGATGGTCTTTTGAGAGTTTGCCTATTGGATGGCTACAAATGTCCAGCAAAGCAGTTTGCTGCTGAAACTTGGACAAAGACATATCTGTGGCCTTATTAATATTATTTTTAACCTTTGAGCACTTAAGTATCTGGCTTAGAGTCTTCCTGTGACTTTCTAGTTTTTAGAGCGAGAGTTAAAAGTATATAGCTAATATATAATAGTTGCCTAATAAAAATTTTATATGTGACTTAATTCTTTTGGTTGCTTATAATATTTTCATGGCTGAAGTTTGACAGTTTCGCACATTATCATCATGTTCAATAGCAAAAATACACAAATAATCCCTTAGACTAGAATCTCCACATGGTTAGAAATGTATGCAAAACTGAACACTACCTTTTCTAATTTTAATCTCTTTTCTATTTTTTTTTTCCCTAGAGATATGGCATATAGAATTCTCTAGTGTTTAGAATTTCTCAGGCTATATTTTTGTGAGCCAGAATTTAGTCTCCAGAAGGCCTTAATAAGTATGCAATGAGTATGTAGACATTCATCATAGAACCAACTGGAAGAGAGAGAGAGGGATTCACTTCAGAGCAGACCCTGGCATCAACGATGTTACTTGCAGTTAAGTAAGCCAAGAGAAGAAATATAACTTAGAAATAGCTAAATAGGTAGGCAGGTAGGTAGATACCTAGATACCATTTTAAGGGTAAAAGTTCACATTAAAATTTGTTGAGAATAATGGTAGAAGTAATAGCAACTTTAAGGAGGCTACAGATAAAAACATAAAGCAGGTTAAAAGACAAATTAAATTAAAATAAAATTTAAAAGCTACAGAGTTCAAGTTATACAAGGTAACAATAAAATACATTACACAAGTAAGCAAAAAGCTAAAGAGGCAACATTGGCCAGGCGCAGCGGCTCACACTTGTAATCCTAACATTTTGGGAGGCTGAGGCGGGTAGATCACCTGACGTCAGGGGTTCGAGACCAGCCTGGCCAACATGAGGAAACCCCGTCTTTACTAAATATATAAAAATTAGCTGGGCATGGTGGCTTACACCTGTAATCCCAGCTACTCAGGAAGCTGAGGCAGGAGAATCGCTTGAACTAGGGAAACAGAGGTTGCGGTGAGCTGAGATCGTGCCACTGCACTCCAGCCTGGGCAACAAGAGTGAAAAGTCCATCTCAAAAAACAACAACAACAACAACAACAACAACAACAAACCAGCTTAAAGAGGAAATACCAAAAAAAAAAAACCTTCAAAATACTGTTTCACAAAAGAAATACAGACTTAAAATATTTTTTAAAATTAGGTTGAGGTAAAATGATATTAAGAATATTACAAATCATTTTATTAGATGTAGTAATTTAAAAATTGTAAACATACAAAATTCCCAAAATAGACTAAGAGTAAAAATAAAAGTAGAGCAGAAAAATATTCAATAGCATGAAACATACACTACATTCAATATGATGTTGCTTTTATAAAAATATACATTGAATATTTTTTAAAGGGACACTAGAAGAAGTCTATGGGATTGACACTGTGATTTGTTTCTGCATTAAAATATCTTTACAATGTATTGCTTTCACAATTAGAAAAACTACTAATTACTTAATCTAATGAAGAGATAGAGAACATGCACAGTGGCACAGCAAAGCAGTCACAGAGCTCAGCAGTTGAGCCCCAGGAGGAGGCACACCTGGAACCCTGAGCAGCCTGAGGGCTTCCTCAGAGCCAAGTGCCAGGGTGGAGTGAGAAGCTGTGAAGCCCCTTCACATCTGGTCTTGAAGACAGGGCCCTGGAGAATGCCTGGCTTGCTTTCTCTCGCCCAAGGCTCCAAGGTGCTAGTCTTGTCCACTGATGCCTACAGATATGAAAAGATACACCTTTCCAGGTGATTACATTCCAGCCCAAATATCTGGATATCAGGAAAAACCTCTTCTGATCTGCGGCCCCTCAGTTTTCAATGACAGACTTTACTAACTGAAATCCAAAATTATGGATAGAGTTGAATGTTTACAGTTCTAGAGTTACATTTTTCTTCCCAGATGGTTACTACAATATAGTGTACTCTTAGGAGAGCCACTTAGCCTCAGTTTTGTTTTTTGTTTTTTCTCATATGCAATAGGAATAAGAATCTGTGTCCCCTATTTTCTTATTTGTAGGAGGCTGTATCACACATATAAATGAAACACAAGCAACAAAGCAATTAAAGAAGTTTGTTTGGCTAAGTTAAATGCTGCATACAATTCTTGGCTTAACCAAAGGAAGCAAAGATTACAATAAGCCTTAAACCCATTTAAATCTCTCCCCAAAACAAATATTTTATTGATTATAATATTCTCAAGGTTTTTGATAAAGCAGTTTTTCAATAATATAAAGTAGGCTTTTGAGAAAGTAATTGCAGATTTCATCATAATTTTATAATCGCTGACTTGAAGTTTAATGTAAAGCAATGCATAATACACATAGAATTTTGTTAAATAAGTAATGTTATATTCTCAAATGGAAAACAAAAGCCTTCTATTAAGTGGTCATCTCAGAATGGTTCTAAATTGAAGTAAATAAATCTTACTGCTAATATATACATTTTTATATTAAAAAACAAAAATTAAAAATACATTTCTCTGCTGTCTCTATCTTTTGTCTGCCTTCCTTTTTTCCCTCTCATAGGTGCATTCATACACATACATATACACACAGAGAACCTCAAACATTCAAGTATCTTTGTTTTCTTCTCTCTGGAACATTGTATTAGCTTCAGATACAACAGTCAACTCTTCCTCAAATAGATTACACTCTAGAATTGCAGTTTTTAAACCACAGCTGTTAGAACTGCAGTTCAACATTAATATATTAATGCCATATTTTCAACACATAGTCTCCAAAAATCTCTTTCTATGAAAAAATAAATACATACTCAATTATTTACAGCTGCGAAAAAGTAAACTAAAACACACACACACACACACACACACTCTTATACAACTCATGAACACCATCCCTGCAATAATTTCTGGATAAGAGAAAAACAATCCTTGTAGGTGAATAGTCTATTAAATATTTGTCGAAATATAACTCATGTGAAAATGAGATATTACCCTTGCTTACCACACATTACACGGTCTGCTCTCTGCCTTCTCAGTGAGGGTGCAGACAGAGGAATCCAAGCAAGTTTATGAGGCCATCATGTGACCCCACTGCCGGCCAAGGACTCTGCTACAAAATAAGAAGCTATAAATTTCTTTCTCATTAAATACTTTGTCATCTTTACAGAAAGATTTCATATCCAGGTACTTTACATCGTGTGTTTAACAGATTTCCAAAGCTGTCTTTCTCTATATGGAGCATTTTTGTTAAATATTTCTTTGCACATAAGTTTTCACTGTGCCCGTGAACACAGTGAAAATTTACGTTTTCACTTTTATTTTCACATAGGGAACTACACTTATATCTAGAGTCTTCCCAATTTCTTTTGCTAAAAGACTATTTGTATTTATCCAGTTAGGTGTCTAATGCAAAACACACTTTTTAAAGATTGTTCTCATCACTGAATATTTTTGGTCTAATAAAGCCATATATGATCCCAATTAATTTGAAATACTTTCTCTGTTCAAGATCAATTGGAAGAGAAAGTTCCTTCTGCTCTTCCCAGGAGGGCCACAGCCTCTCATCACCTGGCAAGAGTAGATAACACAAGACAAACCATTTTAAAGTCTAGGAAAATCCCTAAAAGAATGAATCAATCAGGAGTGATACGTGTTGATTATCACAGGGCATAACCCTGAATTTTCAAGTACATCCTTCCAGAATGTATTCGAGTTATCCATATTTCCTGGCCCTCTTGTCTCACATCTGTGTAAGTCTCTGTGTATCTTATTTTCTTTCGTGGGTCTGCTTCTTCCTTTACTGTGAAAAATTCACTTGTGTGAATTTATAACATTTCTATAATTTGTTTCTTTACCACCCATTTTATGTTTGTAATTAATCATGCAGTAGACTTAAGCCAGGTGCTAGGTGTTAGGATTTGGCAAATAGCCAGATGCCCTTCCTGCAGGCTGACCCACTCTCAGGCTACACAACACTCATTCTCCATCACACCTCAGGATACAGGAGCTGCCATGAGCACAAATAGAGATGCTCTTCTGCTTCATAAATGTGTGCCAGGCATCTCCACTAGGGTTTGCAAAAATCTTAGAAAAGTGGGCCTCCATCTTCATTTCTAATAGCAGAATGGTCTATAGCCCTACCACTTGGAAAGCACCCGATTTTGTCTAATAGTGAATTGTACTAGTATTTCTCACCTGGACAACTGCAATAACCCTGCAAATAATATCTTCACATCTTCCATTATACCACCCCATGCATCCTAACAGGCAAATGCATGATCAATCTTTACCTTATAATATGTTCACTTTCTCAACATTTTGTAGAACAAAATCTGATGACCTTAATATGGCTTATAAGGTCCTTAAGGGTTTGATTCCTGCTTAATGTTCTAGACTCGTCTTTCACCTTGCCTACTCCTTCATATGTCCATTTTGCTCTGGTCATATTGAAGTTTATTCTTTTCCTTGAAAATCTTTCTTGCCTCAAAACTTCAAATGTTATGTTACTTTGCCTTTAGTATGGTTCATTCTTCTTCATCATTTGGCTAATGCGTACTTACCTCTTACCTAAGAAAGTTCTTTTTCTACTAAGCCTTCAAGGATACCCTACAATGGGCTAGAAACCCCTCCTGCATACTATTACTAAAGCATATACCCCTCTGACCACACAACATCATGACATTCAACACCTGCATCTCAATTTTCTGCCTACTGGTTGCATTCCTCACTAAACTGAAAGAAATGGTAATGTAGTCATCTTGTCCTTCTCCATGTCTGGTGAGTTCTGCTCATGGCATTCATTAGGGAAAAAAATTGTTAAAAAAATGAAAAGCTGGTTTTATTTCCTCTGATGCCATGATCTCACCCCACTACATGCTCTTCTCCCTGCCTGAGGTATCCATGAGCTATTGACTTTGATAGGTAACTACAGAAAAATTCAGAGGACTGTGAACTTAGGAGAGTATCCATTACTGCCCCACCATTTGATAAATGAGAATATGTTGGCCCAAAACAATGAGATAACCAGCCCAAGGACATTGAGCTGGAGAGAAGAAAGTTCTGGACCTGAACCTAAATTTTCTAAATCCTTAGTCTATGCTCCTGCCACTATAATAAGCTTCTTACCAATGATCAGAATTTCTCAACTCCCTGAACACGGTTCTTGTGCCAAATACTGATGGAGTAGGTAGCTTATTTCATTAATGCCCCCCCCCAATCAATGTGCTTATGGAATAACATGTCAAAGTAAAATTAAGAAGGAAACTTAAGTCAGTAACATCTTTTGTCAAAACCTGAACACAGTAATTACACTTACTTTCCTATTGCTTGAATCTGACTTACTTTCCTATTCCATAAACTTTTTCAAAATGTAAAAACCAAGACCATCTTGTTTTTGTTGTTGCTGACATTGTAGTTATTAGGAGTTTAGAGAATATTTTGGATATGAGACATTTTTGCCAAAACATTATTCTGATTCTAAGTGCACGTAAGTTGGAAGACAAAGACAGACTGTTTCTCTGAGACATTAGTACTGATGCATGCAGATTTTATAGTTTTTTGGGGAGAACAAAATTATTTACAAAAAATAGTTTAAGACATTTTTGTAAATCTTAAACATCTCTCATTTAGTCTAACCTGGGAATAGGAGAAAGGGGGCAAGCTGGCCAACATGCTGATTGGAATTCACTTCTACCACTAGAGCTTTGTCCTGGCCTTAGATGCCTGATATCAATGGCATCTTTTTGCGGTATTTCCCTGGTAACTCATAATATCCTGATTCTGTCCCATCAAACCCATGCTTCCCCTCAGTGACCATGTGAGGTTCACTTGGGTGCCATATTTTTCAGGACCCAGAAATTCTATTCCTAACACCACGCATTCTAGTTAAAAGCATCTTCAAAATGCTGGTTCTGGTATTTGCATGTGGTATGAATGTGAACTTTTAAATTACAGTTTCTGCATTATATGGAATGAGGGTATTGACCACAATGAGACACACACTAGAGAGACTAAAATGTAAAAGAATGATAGTTCCATTTGTTGGCAAAAATAGGTGCAAATAAAACTGTTGTCTACGGGAATGCAAAATGGTAAAATATCTTTGAAGAAAGGATTGACAGTGTTTTATGAAGTGAAATATACTCCTAAACTATAACATAGTAATTCCATTTCTAGGTATTTACCAAAAAATAAAAAAAGTGTCCATAAGAGTAGTATATGGAGGCAGGTGTGGTGGCTCATGCCTATAATCTCAGCACTTTGGGAGGCTGAGACGGGCGGATCACGAAGTCAGAAGTTTGAGATGAGCCTGCCCAACACGGTGAAACCCATCTCTACTAAAAATACAAAAATTAGCCGAGTGTGGGGGTGGGCACCTGTAGTCCCAGCTACTTGGGAGGCTGAGGTAGGAGAATTGCTTGAACCTGGGAGGCAGAGGTTGCAGTAAGCCAAGATCATGCCACTGCACTCCAGCCTGGGCAACAGAGCAAGACACTGTCTTAAAAAAAAAAAAAAAAAAAAAAAGTATGTGCAGACAGAGCATAATTATACATAAAAGCACCACTGGAAAGCAACCCAAATATGCATCATCATGTAAATAGGTAAATTGTGGTATATTCATAAAAGGGAATACTACTCTACAATAAAAAGAAAAATTAACAGACACATAAGCAACATGTATGAACCTCAAAACCCTATGTTGAGCAAGAGATACTGGTCACAAAAGAACACGTAGTGTGGGCAGGGCGCAGAGGCTCACCCCTGTAATCCCAGCACTTTTGGAGGCCGAGGCAGGCGGATCACGAGGTCAGGAGATTGAGACCATCCTGACCAACATGGTGAAACCCCGTCTCTACTTAAACACAAAAAATTGGCTGGGCATGGTGGTGCACTCATACTCTGTAGTCCCAGCTACTCGGGAGGCTGAGGCAGGGGAATCGCTTGAACTTGGGAAATGGAGATTGCAGTGAACCGAGATCCTGCCACTGCACTCCAGTCTGGCAACAGAGCGAGACTCTTTCTAAAGAAAAAAAAGAATACATGGTATGATTCCATTTATATTACATTCTAGAAAAGGAAAAACAAAGCTACTGTGACAAGGCAGATTAGTGATTGCCTCTGGGTGGGGAGGCATTGACTGGACTGGGCATGAGTAAAATTTCTAGGGTGATGGAAAGGTTCTATATCTTGACTGGGGTGATGGTTACACTGGTGAGCAGATTTGTCTACTCACTGAACTATTCATTTAAAATCTGTGCATTTTATGTATGTAAATTATGCCTCAACAAAACAGTAAAGCAATTAAAATGTCTTCACTCATAACGATTCGTATGCTGTAAATGGAACATGAGAGGAGGCCACAGACTTTTGTGCCAGGAAATTGAAAAATAATCATGGTCACACTGTGATTTCACCAAGGTAAATACCACTCTGAGTCCTCCCACAATCCGCAGTAAGTTTGAGTTTGCCTCCAGCTGACTTCATATGTCACGAAACATGTTTTTAGTACATGTTGCTTTTTCTTTGCGAGCAAAATATAAGCACATGGTACTAGTCCTTCCTTTTAAAAAGCTTATTCAAGTGGAATATAAGAAGTTTAGGGAGTGCTAAACAAGTGTTTTTTTTTCAACTATATTAATATACATTGAACATATATGAGAGAAAAGAATAAATTTAGGTTTGTACTCTGGGAAAAGTTTTTAGTTTGTTTTTATTGTAAGTTGTTCCACTGATACTCAAGTTCTTTTTTAAATAACTATCTCAATTGATGGAAACTCAATTACTTAAAAAAGGTTTTAGGTTTTATTTTCCTTATTTTAGTGTAACAAATAATTGGGTATGGGAATGACCACTTAAAGTTCAAGAAAGAATTATTAAAATAGAACTAACAGTATTTAAACAGCTAAACAAAAAAGACTTAAAAAAATCCAATAATTGTTTTGTGGTCTAGACATTTAACAGTGGAGATCCAAAGCAATCCTTCATTTCTTGCAAAGTATTCCACAAAGCAGGTGCATTAAGAAAAAAAAACATTGATGGGTAAAAGGACCAAGGATATATCTACTAATGGAATGTGTTGATTTGAAAGCCAGATAAAATGGAAATCGTAGCAACTAAGTATAACTACTTTTCTCTAAGCACTTTGCTTACTGTGTATCATATTAGGCACTTACAGTACTTTCTCCCCCTGGAAAAGTACAACTTCACTGAATAATTATGGTAAGATAACCCATTATGTATATTTTATATTTTGTCGCTTTGCCTAGTGCAGTGCTTCACAGACCAATTCTTCAATAAATATGTGCTGAAAGAGTTAAAGAATTGAGAGCACATTATGAACAACCTTTCCGTTTAAAATGGAGTGGATCCTAAGCAGTTTTCCAGGTAACTTCAGGAAAGCAGGTAGCTGTCCTGCTTTAGAATTCTCAGCCCAAATTCACTAGCATTGTTCTAAAATGTGATGGGGTGGGTGTATTCTGCCTACATTGTCCCCAAATTTCTGTAAAACTGTCAGAGTGAAAAATGAGAAAACATTATATAAACTTACAAATAAATCTTTCTAAAACTTTAAAGTATTGTTTCATAGAAGTAGTATCAAAAGACATTATTCAAAATAAACTGATGACATGAAAATATATAAAGAAAAGGCCAAATCAAGTGAGATGTGTACTTAAAATGGTTTCTAACTTTAATTTTTCTGGGAAAGCAAAAACAAATGGTTTTCCTAGTCTTTAGTCAGGGTATGCTCTTTATTCTCTTGTCACAGATCCTAATTGAGCCAGATCCACAGGAAAACTCCCTTCAGGCAGACATGTCCTCTAGGGTTGGCTATGGAGACAAAATATACATATATTTTGAGTTTTGATGAAGTCAAAAATCCTGTCTTTTTGTAGTGCAATTGGTTTTGAATGATCATTCCCAGCTCTCAGCCACAATGGGCCCAATATACCTTCATAAACCTGGAACACACTTTGGGAAGGTTTGCTACTGCATTTCAACACAATGGTGCCATTAGAGTCTGATAGTGGACTAAAGCAGTGGGACTCCAAATTCATATTCTATTTTCAATACTTAAAGGTAATATAGACTAATATTGATCCCTTATTGTCCATTGATAAAATCATTGAATTTTAGAGTTAGGCGATGGGTCTCATGTTCTAAGTCTCTCAATTTACATATGAAAAAGAAGCACAAATGGCTTGCCCAAGATCAGACACATATGTCACAGCCAGCGTTATACCCAAATTGTCTTGAGTTCTGAGTTAGGATTCTTTTCACTGAACCATATTCCCTTCCTTCCAGGATTCATTTCACTGAACCATATTTCCCTCCTCCCTCCCTCCCTTTCTCTCTCTCTCTTTCTCTCTTTCTCGCTCTCTCTCTCTCTCTCTCTCTCACACACACACACACACACACACCCCTTGGTGCTGGTTGTTTTTTACGACTACTTAGTAGGATCTATCCATGCAGGGACATTATTTTCATGGACAAAGTTCAAAACCATAGTCCGCCAATATTGCAGAGGTTCCATTAATACACAATCCCTAAAGCACCTCTGATATTCTCACTAAAGAGCCCAAAGCAAATAAGCAACTCCTTTCTCTTCAACATGTCAGCCTACATTATTTATGGTGGAAATAGTTCTGTTAATTAATTCTTTACACAAAATCTTTAGTGATCACAAATTCCCAGAGGATGGAACACAGAGAAACACTTCCCACCCCTCGAGTTAAACATCAAAATATATGTATTATAATCAGTTTTGTCTTATTTGAAATAGCCTGAAGTATGATAGGAAACATTTCCCTTAAGACTTTTTAGTTTTGATACATTTGGGAAAAATGATTTCTTTTTGAGTAAATTTACAGGGTCTTTCTGAATATCTTTGAGCATGAAAATCTCAGAGAGACAAAGGAAATAAATTATTATTTGCTGGTTATGTTTATCTTCATTGGAGGAAAACATAATAATTACTTTTTCCCATTTTATTACATACATAAGTTCAGAAAACAAAATGCTATGTTTGCTAGATTACTTTGCTTAATATAGGGAGAAAATTTGTGTTTATGTGAGAATTAAGTAGAACTATTTTTGTCTTGAAATACATTCAACACAGTGTGACCTGAATATTTAAATTTTATCTTATGTTATGCTCCTCAATAAATTCTCAAACTCAACTTTTTCCAAAAGCTTTTAAAATGATCATTTCTTATGTTTATCATAAAACCATGTTGCCAAAGTTCAGAAGACGACAAAGGAAAAAACATTTAGTTATATTTTGACATCTGTTGACATAAGGAACCATGCTAGGCCCTTTAGAGTTATACAAAATAAATTTAAAAGCATAACAAGGAATCTCTACGCCTGAAGAGGTTGAAACTAAGAGAAAAAGGCAGACAAGAAGTGCACCTAATGGTAGTGCTAAAGGACATAGAGGAGGACTATAAAACAAGAGCAAAAAAAGTTAGTAGGGTATCCCTAAAAAAAAGTGGTCAACTCCGATTTAGGAAATCTGATCATGAGCCATAAATGGCTACACTATGCAGCCAATCACTTATGCCTGAACCCGTTGTTGACATGTTACCTCTTACCTCCAATCCATCAAAAAGTCCTCCTGTTTCTATATTGTTAAATTAAATTAAGTTTGACCTAAAGCTGCTTCCACACATAGCAAACTGCAATCTAACTTAATATGCGAACAAACTGCATCCTAAATTATGGGTATAGCCTTGTAACAAATAGCTGAGTGTCAGCCAACTACAGCAGCTAAAATTCAGTCAATCACAGGCTGCCAACTGATCAGACAATGTTCATATAAGGGAAATGCCGCATCATAGCCTATCTAAATAAGGCAAATGACAAGCTGTAACCAATCAAGCTGTTTCTGTATGCAACTTCTTTGTTTTATTTGCATTGCCTGCCCACATTGCTGGGTAGAGTTATCTGAACCTCTCATGGTTCTGAGTGCTACCTGATTCGTTAATGTTCTTTGCTCAAATAAATTTTGCTAAACTTAATTTGTCTAGAGTTTTTTTTTTTCAGAATATCAAAAATGTATTTTAAATCCACTCACCACTTCTATTCCCACACTGTTCCAAGTCACCATCACCTCTTGTCTAAACTGATGTAATCACTTTCAATCACCCTGATTTCACTCCTAATTTCTAATCGACTCCCTACATTAAAATCATACTAAACATTTGAAAAAGGTAACTCCTACTTAATACCCTCTGATGGCTTCCTATTGTTTTAAAAGTACAACTGCTTATCACTGTTTGCAAAACTCTAGTATGACTTGGCTCCTGCCTGCTTGAAGGTCAGGGTCTCCTTTTCTGTGGAGGATGTGGTGGTCTGGCTCAGCACCCATGCCAAAGATTGGAGAGCTAAAAACTCTGTTTCCCAGATTCACTCCCACATAGGTCCTGGCTATGTTTATTTTCTTCCAATTAGATTATGTGAGATTGAAGGAACAGATTTCTGCCTCTTTCATTTCTCTCCTTTTCTGGCAAATAGTATCAACGAAGGATCTGGTTTGTCTGGGGAAATGTTTTATGTGTGACTGTTTTCTAGTTGTAGGGTGTCTCCCTGATACTGAAAATGGCCCCTTGTTGACCCAATGCTATAGCTTGCTTCTCAAAGTTGTTTCCTCCTTGAGTTTTTCTACTGAACCTGTAATCAGTTTTAACCTGTCTTCTAAAACAAAGATGGATTCTAAACCCTGTTGTTCAAACCTAAGTGACACATTTATCTTCAGTTTCTCTAATATGCTAATTTTTTCTTGTCTCAAGCTCTCTCCCTTGAATGGGTTGAACGTCTTTAGAATCCTTGTTATATCTCTGTTCTTGACATAAATGTTAGCTCACCAGAGATTCAGAGATACTTTCCCTGGTTAATCAATCTAATTTAAATGCTCACCCATTTTCTTCTATTAAACCATCTGCTTTTTAATAGTACTTAACATAAACTATAATTTATAAGCCCAATGATATATCATAAAATAGCAGATATTTTATATCATATATGCCTTGTTATATATAAATATATGTAAGCTAGATATAAGTGTATATATATACATAAATCTTATTTATTATAAGTTCATCCATGAAGTTGTAAGGCCTGCCACTTACTGAACACTATATACCTAGTACCTTCGAGAACACATGAAATAACTAAGATCAGAGCAGAACTGAAGGAGATAGAGACACAAAAAACCCTCCAAAAAATCAATGAATCCAGGAGTTGGTTTTTTGAAAAGATCAACAAAATTGACAGACTGCTAGCAAGACTAATAAAAAAGAAAAGAGAGAAGAATCAAATAGACGCAATTAAAAAATGATAAAGGGGATAACACCACCGACCCCACAGAAATACAAACTACCATCAGAGAATACTATAAACACCTCTACGCAAATAAACTAGAAAATCTAGAAGAAATGGATAATTTCCTGGACACTTACACTCTTCCAAGACTAAACCAGGAAGAAGTTGAATCCCTGAATAGACCAATAGCAGGCTCTGAAATTGAGGCAATAATTAATAGCCTACCACCCAAAAAAAGTCCAGGACCAGATGGATTCACAGCTGAATTCTACCAGAGGTACAAGGAGGAGTTGGTACCATTCCTTCTGAAACTATTCCAATCAATAGAAAAAGAGGGAATCCTCCCTAACTCATTTTATGAGGCCAACATCATCCTGATACGAAAGCCTGGCAGAGACACAACAAAAAAGAGAACACATGGAACAAATTTTTTTTTTTAAATGGATTGATGTTGCTTTGAGGAGTTGTCTAACTTTTCAACCAGTTCATTTTTCTTCTTTATTGCTTTCCACTGGCCATGGCTTACGTAAGAAAAGCTGAAGGAATGTCTCTATCCACAGTGGTGAGAGAAGTTTCCCCAGACTGCAGGACTGAGGTAAACTATGCAGCTGTGTACCTTGTGAGGACTGTGAGGATAGCAAACCATGAAGACTATGTGTCTATACTGCTGTATCTCTCTAGCACCTAACGAGATCTCTGGACATTGAGTAGGTCCCCCAGAAACAAATGTTTGTTAAATCATCTGATCTCATTCTATCCTTTCAGGTAACGTGAGAGTAACACAAGGTTCTGGGAGGTTAAATCACTCTCCAAGGTCAAATACATTGTTTGGAGGTGACTGTAGGTCCAGTATCATCAGATACACACAAATGAGCCTTTATCCTACACCATCTGCTTATAGCACAAAACTGCCATGTCTCTGAAATTTCTCCCATTTTACTTTGGAGGTTAGAAATATTTTTAATGTGTTGTAAATCCTGATAGAGAAAACTGAGTAGTAATTTTGGATACTTAAATATGTATCAAATATTTTCTAGTCAAAATCCTCTCACAAGTCTTGCTGTCCTCAAACCCCAAAATCATTTTGTACTCTTTGAAACTCAGCTTGGCTTTGCTAATCAAATTATACATAAGTGATAAATTCCTCATATTAATGATTACGTCCCTCATGACATGTTTTTTTGAATAGCTTTATATTTTAATTATGACTAAGACATAGCTGGTATAATTGATAAGAAATCCTTTCTCTAGCTGTTTATACAGAAAATACAAAATTAAGAATATAATTTTTTTGTTTTAATTTGCAGTTAAACCCCTGACATGTTATATATTTTTTTCATACAGTTTATAGAGTGAAAAAATGCTACTGAGATAGTTAGGAATCTAAAGGAAAATATCACAAGAAATTTAGGTTAGGGAAATAATAGTTTTGTTTTATCCCATCTACCATTACTATTTTTTGAATTTTTGAATTATTTATGTTATACAGTGTATTAGGGTGTCATACAAGTAATTGTGGTTTTTGCCATTAAAAGTAAGGGTAAAACCCACAATTTCCTCTGCACCAACCTAATAATTAGACTGGGAATTTCACATTAAAATATATATGTATTCTATAACTATCTGTCTGAAGATATCTATTTCAAATTTGGAGCAGTGAACTTCTGTTTGTGATGTTTAGGTAAATAATTTCATGTATGAAATAAAAATATATCTGTGTTGTCAAATATCTAACGGCCCTTTTATTTGATTTTTGTTTTGAGAAAATTAGGGATTCGATATATATTTTAAAAATTTTCATAGTTACTAAAACAAAAGGTTTATCTTTGCTTAAAATCCAAAGTTATTATTTAAACTGACTTCTCTAATATTACAAAGAGCCAAGAGGAAAGATACTCCTGATTCCAATATTCTAAAATTGTGTAAAATTTCAAGACATCTTAATTTTTTCATATGAGCCAAAGAGCTCTATTCTGCTCAAAGTTAAAGGCACACATGTTTAAAATGTCAAGTCCATTAACTCTTTCAGTCTTCCAAGAAAATAACTGATGCATACCTACATTCATGCAAAGCAAGTGTAAGGTAGGGAAGATTACATTTTATAGATACTTAAATTTTGAGTTTAAAGTAGACTCTACTGGCATATGTAGGAAAATCTTTTTTTTCTCTTGGTATTTATGGTTTGATATAAAATTATTTCCAGTGTATTATTATGTAGGGAAAGATCTCATCCTTTAGATATAGCTTTTGTGTATCTCTATGCATTTTGCAAGCCCAGTAAATCATCAGCAGACACATAAGAATATTGCTTTCTCAGCAGTTGCTGGTCATATGGATTAAGAGATAGAGCACAGTTAAATATTCTTGATTATTTGAACACAGCTCTGTAAACATTGCTCATCTCTGAACTGCAATATTAGACTTTTAAACAATTGAAACCTGTTTAGGCAGAGAAGCTGCAAGCTATGATAATGTGTATGACAGCTTCACTGTATTGAAATATAGGATTTAAACACAGAATTAAATCCACTTTAGTGGTGATCTCAGTCTGGATTTAAGCATTGTCATCATGAGGGAAGGCCACTCCTTATTTAATTGTTCATTCAGCCCCTAAAACAGATCTGACAAAGTAATCATAAAAGGGGATAATTCTAAAAGATTATCCTTTGAAGCAATTATCCTTGAAAGGGATAATTGCCAACTCTATTATTTACCTAATAATTCTAAAAATTAGACTTGATCCAACCCTCACATACAAATTAGAATTTTTTTGATGATGTTGAGCTCAATTATCTCCCTCTCATAGTAGAAAATGCTACATATATTGGTTTGAATTATGTCATGAAGATACTTATGCTCAGAGTGGGGTGTGTGTGTATGTGCATGTGTGTGATAGGAGATTTATACTCTCCATTACTTTGCATTTGTAATATATAAAATATATTTGTTGTGAGGTGAGAGTGGCTCTTCTTTTGAGATTACATTATTAAAATTTAAAAACTTAGATCAGAATTAAAATAGAACCTTTCTCTTCTGCGCAAATATAATTTTTATCTCCTTTCATTATTTTACTTTGGCCAAAATCTAATTCTCCACCAAACACTAGTTCCAGGAAGCTCTCCTTCTTTCCTATCTATGGAAGAGATTCTGAGGTGAATATACTCCTGCATGCAGAGTCTCATTGGTATCCATACCCCTGTCTGTGTTTTCATCACTGGAAGAGTCCATGAGAATGCTCTGAACCATGCTATGTCACCAATTACCCTACCCATTTGTATAACCACCCCAAGGTTCTTCTAAGACCTTCCTTCTAGTTTACAATATTTAAGTCACTTCTTCCTTTCCTGTGCCTAACACACCAAATCCAAGAGACTATGCCACTCCAGTGGACCCCTTCCTTTCCTGTCCTATTAACATTCCCAGTTAATGGAAGGTTGAGGAGGGTGGATCACTTGAGTTCAGGAGTTCAAAACCAGCCCGGGTGAGAGTCTGGTTGAGGTTCCTATAGCAAGACCTTGTCTAAACTAAACTAAAACAAAACAAAACAAAACAAACAAACAAAAACTAGCCAGACATTGTGGCATGCACCTGTTGTCCCAGCTACTTGGGAGGCTGAGGCAGGAGAATCACTTGGGCCCAGGAGATGGAAGCTGCCTTGAGCTGTGATTGTGCCACCGTACTTCAGCCTGGGTGACAGAGCAAGAGCCTGTCTCAAAAATAATAGTAATAAACATAAAAAACATTCCTGGACTTTTGGTAGAAATTGCATCACATTTAAATAAACAATTTAGCAAAGATCTCCCTAACATACTGTTTTGTTCAAGTCACTGCTGATTCTTAAATATTCTACTAACTTAGATTTGTCTCCCTGATGTCAAGCTCTGCATTCTTAATCTACTACGTCTACCCACACTTGCTGGTGGCCCTCCATCCTCCCTATCTAACCCTGACATTCTAATTCCCCTATCAACCAACGTAATGTTCATTCCTGCTCCACTGTTTTTGTTCATGGCTTCTTCTAGCAGTGTTGCCTTTTCTCTGACATCCCAAAAATCTGTGCCAAAGCAAACACTTTCTTTAAATGATTTCACATCCCTCATGGATCTTCACTCCTAGAAACTAAAACCAATAAACATATGTGGATAGTCACCAATTTTCTGCCCTATTTGTTATCACCTACATTTATAATAAAAGGAACAAATGTCTCAATGATAGTGAATTTCTCTACTATTACAACAAAGTGGGAAGGGGAATGCTTCCAGAGACAATCAGAATATTCAGGAAAGTGCATTAAAATGTCCTTGGCTTACTTCTTACTTCCTCATCCCTAATGAGAATTTTGTTCAGGAAGGAGGATTTACAGCCTCTGTGAAAGTACTGTAAAAATTCAATCAATGCAATATCCACGAAAGAAAAGAGTATGTCTATAGTATTCATCACTTCAGCCTAAATACCAAAGCAAAACCTAGCACATAATAGGCATGACAAAATGTGTATTAAATAAACAAGTATTTACCCTGTGATTGATAGCATCATTGTTCAAAATATTCAGATAATTTTTGCACTCTCTCTGCAGTGCTCTTCTCTACCAGAGGATTGCATATATGCCTGTGTGCAACTGACATTAGGCCTCACCATACAATTGACTTTGGTAAAAAGAAAAAAAGAGTTAAGGTAACATAGATAATGTATGCCCTAACATTATGTTCATTTTCCCTGAACTTTAAAACAAGCAATGCCCAGATACACCTGTTCTATTAGAGTATATCCAGAAATGAAGTCATATTGAGCAGAGCCACAGTGAAGAACAAACCTTTGTTACTGTAAGCCACTGAGATTGGGAGTCATCTATTACCATAGCATAACTTAGCCTAAGTTGTCCTCTGATACAGAGAGAATCAAATATTTGAAGTAGGATTATTTTTTCCTAGTACTGGCTATTTCTTTTGAAAGAAAGAAAGGGCAATCTCTTTTATTCAAGTTTATGAGTACCTTCAATACAAAAACACCATCCCCAGTAACACAGAAAATAGACCTAAAGGACAGAGAGAAAGATAACTTATTTTTTCTATTTACCTTCATTCAAATTTAGCAGCAGGAAAATTTGGAGGAGAAGGAAATCACAGGGAGTTTTAAAATGTTTAGGTCATATAAATCTTTCAAAATATGCATAATGAACTTGTATTATGTATGATTAAAACAGTAGTAATCATAAAGAAATATATAACATGATAAAGTGACAATCATATATTTCTTATAAATATTGGGTATATATATAAATTACTGTGACTACATTATTTCAGATAAAAACAAATTATAAAGTTAATATTTTTATACTTGAAAGTACAAAAGTCTAGAATTATTGATATTATTTTTTCTACTGAAAGCTTTAGAGGATTCTAGAACTCTAAGTTAATTTGGTTCAATATTCAGGCAGAAAATGCATATCTTTCTGTGTAATTTCATCTGGGATACCACTTGAGAAATTTATCTTTACTTATGTAACTTTTGTGGAAATTTTCCTTCTCAGAACTGATCCATAATTTAGCATGTGTAATTAACACATGTAATGATGTGTTAATGATCTCTTATTTATACAGCATCTAGCTTCAATGAACACAAAGTACTCTATTTACTTAATTTATTCTCTAAACATATGCATCTGTAAGTATCTTTGGACTCACAAATTAACTCTACTAAACAGTAGATTCCTTTAAAAGATTTATTTAAGGCCAAGAATGAAAAATAAAGACATGCAAATATTTCTTTGTATGGCAAAGGTATTTAAGGATTTTGATTTAGAATTAGAGTATAAGAAAAGCACTTCCAATCTCCTATCAGTGTTCAGCAGGCTGCTGATGGCTACCTAGAGCCTTACATTTTTATTAACATCATAAGAAGAACTTAATTTGCAATGAAAGGCTACTTTGCAATTGTCGCTAATTCTACATTTACCTGCCTCTATAATTTGCTTCACTTATGGCTGTCTCTTACATTAATATTCATTACAAAAGCCACTTTCTAATATTACTTGATTTGACAGAAATGCATTAGCTATGACAAATGCTTCATAATGTACTCAGACAGTATTAATGCAAGCAGAACCTGTGGTAATTATTGCTATTTAAATATACAGATTATTCCTTTTGGTCTGCTTTTTAAAAATGGAAATAAAATCTACAGCCACCACAGATTAGAAGTATCTGCTTTTTAAATACACTTACATTAGTATCATTTCCCCATATTAAAACAGTCATATACAGAGATGGTGGCATATAATAAACACAGTGGGCCCATATTTTTATACAGAGAATGTAATAACTTTTTTTTTTTTTTGAGACGGAGTCTTGTTCTGTCACCCAGAACGAGGCTGGAGTGCAATGGCACAGCCTTGGCTCACTGCAGCCTCTGCCTCTGGGGTTCAAGCAATTCTCCTGCCTCAGCCTCCTGAGTAGCTTATATTACAGGCACCCACCACCACGCCCAGCTAATTTTTGTATTTTTAGTAGAGACGGGGTTTCACCATGTTGGTCAGGCTGATCTCGAACTGCTGACCTCAGGTTATCTATTCGCTTCAGCCTCCCAAAGTGCTAGGATTACAGGCGTGAGCCACCACGCCCAGCCTGAAAATTTTAAAAAAAGATTTCTTCTTACTTGTATGGGAAAAAGGAACCCCAGGAGGATGAGTTGCTTGATTTAGCAGTAAGGGTAAGGCCTCCTGTCACTCAATATCAAATCATCCTCCAGAAGTTCCTTTCCTTACTGTTCCCTTATCCTCATCACATACAGCCAGGTCACCCAGCTCCTTCCAATGAAGAAAGATCCAGAAGATAAAGAGTGATGTTTTTACTGTAATGATCACTAAAATGCATAACACATATGGCCTGATTCATTAGTAAGTTATTTGACTGATATTTGATACTTACTTGTTCTATTTTGTAAGCTCAGTCCATGAATATGCTCATCTTCCAATAATCTATTTTAATTCAGAGAGTATGGATCATTTCAAAGTAGCAAGTAATTTAAATGTGTCCTATAATTCAAATACATTTAGATATGTATTCGGATATGGTGTTCAAAACAATTTCAGCCAAATAACAGCATCAGTAACTGTCATTTCATTTGTTACATAAATCATTGAATTTTACTTTAAGAAAGTACATTTCAAATTTACTTATCACACACTATAATCTTTAAACATTTATTTTATTTTCAAAGATTTTCTACATATGTGAGTTGATTAATTTAAGCTTACTCCATCCTAGGAAGAGTGAGAGGTGGTGAGAAACAAAAAGCTGTCTAAGACACTGGCTGAGCAATCGCTGATAGTGACTGGGATCACCCACAAGCAACGTGATTAAGATTTCTACTATCATAACAATGGGGATCTAGACAGCATTTTAATATATCTCAAAGGGCATTTGATCAGAGTCACCTCAGTGGTTTTCAACATGTTTCTAGCTAACAGACTCTTTTTTTAGAAAAAGATTATGCAGAAGTGTAATTCTTAATACATAAATGCAGATATTGAAACTGCATTGAACAATCTAGAGTTCTGAACTCTACACTATGGTCCCTTATGGAGCTTGGTGAGAACCCAAGGGTCAACAGAGTAGACCATAAACCATTCCCCATATACATTCTCCTCTAAAATGCCCCAGACCAGTCTATTCTATGTGGTAGACTGTTTCTGTACAACCCCAAAGGCTGAGAATTCATCACTTCACAAGATAGACTAGTCCACCTCCTGATAGCTTGTTTTTCTCCTTCACAGACAGGGTCTCGCTCTGTCATCCAGGCTGGATTGCCATGTGCTATCTTAGCTCAGTACAAACTGTAACTCCCGGGCTCAAGCGATCTTCCCACTTTGCCTCCACAAAGCCCTGGGATTACAGGTGAGAGCCACCACTCTTGGTGTCAGATAGCTTCTAATTTTTAAGGAAGTCTTTTTTATTGACTTGGAAGTCACCTTTCTGAAACCTCCTTTCACTGTCTAGTTAGCTAGTATATTTGTCTTGGGGACCTAACACAGCATGTGAACTTAGTAGGTGCTCAACATATAACTGCTGGATAAATAGATCTAGTTCTATTTTTTGAAGTCATAAACTTCATAATCCCTGTTCCAAATAACAAATTGAATATTTGGACACTACTCTCAACATTTTCTTTAGGTTCAGTGTTGCAGTTCCATCACATGCTTTTCCCAGGGTATGGTTTCCAGATTTCATTCACCATCCTGGGTGTTTTTTTTTCTGACCTTCAATAATTGTATTAACATTCTTTGAAGTAAGGAGGACAGAACCGAGTCCAATGAACTAAGTGTGATTTGCAAGAGTGAGTAAGTAGAGTCATTGATTCTATCAGTCTGGACTCCTTTGTTTATGAATTCTGAATATGACTGTAAAAACTCATGGGCTAGGACATTCACATGGTTGACACCTACTAAGGGTGCTGTTCACTCAATTCTCTAAATCAGGAGTCAGCAAACTGTGACCCATGGGTCAAATGTAATATACTGTCTGTTTTTCTAAACAAAGTTTTTTTGGAACACTAGCCATGACCACTCATTTATGTATGATCTAAGGCTGCTTTCGCACTACAATGGCAGAATCAGTAACTATGACAGAAAGCATATGGTCTGCAAAGACCAAAGTATTTTCATCTGGGCTTTTACAGAAAAAGTTTAGAGGCAACCATTCTCTAAGTCATCCTTGCCCATGTTCACTGAAGTTCAGGCCAACAGAAGAAGTATTTCCTAATAACACAAATACAAGAAACCTGGGAGACTACTGCCTCTTAGGTAAAGCTGACTTTTGCCCTTTTTCAAATTGGTGATGTCCTAAACTTTGTGATCAGTAGAATTATCTGTGAAATTTTTTAGAACTGCCAATTTCTAGACATCAAATTAGGTCAACTAACTGAAATGTATGGCTTTGAGTAAACTCTTGCATGAGTACCCAGGATGTCTTAGTCCCATCTTTCTACCATGGTACTCTTCTGCTTATTGGAACATGATCTCTGCTTTCATTGCGGTGGTGGTGGTTTCCTTAATTTTTACTTTGAAATAATTTTAGACCCATATAGAAGTTGCAAAAATAGTATAGAGAGAATTTCTGTGTAGTATTCATCTAGATTCCTGCAATAACTACAGCAACCAAAACAAAATTACCAAAACCAGAAAATTGACATTAGACAGTACTATTAAAAACTAGAGATTATATTAAGATTTTACCAGCTTTAACATGTAATCTTGTTTAAATATACATTTCTATGAAATTTTATCACTTGTATAGATTCTTGTAATCATCATCATGATCAGGAATTGACGGCTATATTGCTCCAAAAAACAGTTATTTGTACTACCCCATTAAAGCCATAGCTTACCTCCAATCCTAAATCCTGGAAGCTATGCTATGTCTTCAATGTCACATAAATGGAATAGTAAAAGATGGATCACTTTGAGATTGGTTTTGTTTACTCACCATAATGTCCTTGAGATCGATCCAAATTATACATACCAATAGTTTATTCCTCTTTACTGCTGAGTGGTATCCCACTGTATCTTTGTATCACAATTTGTTAATCCACTTTCCCAATGAAAGACACGGGTTGTTTCTACTGTATGTGAGTATTAACAGAACTGTTATAAATGTCTGGAGTAAATATCCAGCAGTAAGATTGCTGGGTCATATGGCAAGTATATGTTTACTTTTACAAGAAAATGCCAAATTCTTTCTCACCTGCAATGTGTAAAAGTCCCTGATGCTCTGCATCCTTATCAGAACTTAGCATTGATGGGATTTGTTATTTATTTTACACATTCTAATAGGTGTGTAGAGGTATCTTATCATGGCTCTGATTTGCATTTCCCTAATAGCTAATAATGTTGAATATATTTTTATGTGTTTTTCATTATACCATCTGTGCATTCTTTGACAAAATGTCTGCTCATGGTTTTCGTCTATTTTCTAAGTGGATTATTTGTTTTCTTGCTGTCGAGTTTAAAGTACTCTTTTTATATTCTAGATATAACATCTTTTCCAGATATGTGAATTAAAAATATTTTCTCCTGGACTAAGATTTCTTTTTTGCAGACCATAAGATTTTAATTTTGATGAAGTCCAATTTATCTTTTTTTTTCTCTTACGGATCATGTTATTGGCATCATTCTTTGTCAGTCAGGGTCCAATCAAAAAAGAGAAAGTGCACAGTAATTTGGACATGGGAAATTTAATCTTAAGTGTAACAAGGGATTGCTTAACAATGATTGCATAGTAAGAAATAAAGAGATCTCCAAATAATATAGGAATAGCAGATATAAGGAACAGTCATGCCTACCTAGGGCTGAAATAATGTGCTTAGAGAAAAGAGCCCACCTTCCCAGGGCTGAGCTCTAGACCTTGTTGGACAGGGTTTGACCATGGCTCACTGAATTGTAGAGAGGTTGCCATGACGCATCACTGGTGGAACTTGCTAGAAATCTACCCTCTAGGGTGCCAGTAGAAGTGGTTCATGGGAAGATATCTCACCAGAGGCACAATGTTACAAAACTGCTTTAGGGGTGTGTTGAGAGAGGCCGCTAGCCTGTGGGTGTTTCTGGACACCATGCACTGCACAAGCTGGGCATCTTTGGGAAAAGCTATCCACACAGCAGGAGTCTGGTCAGTGAACATCCAAGACCAAGAAGACAGACCTCTTCCTCCTGCAGTGTCTCTCCAGTGCCCCCTGCTGACAGAGGTTAACATCATGCTAGCTTATAAAGAGGGATATGTAAAGGGTCTAGATCCGTTGTCACAAGATGGGACTGGTCAAGAGTGTTCTGCCCTGCAGTTTTACCAGTGCCCTTTGGAGTGGGGACTGCCTCTGCTTGCATTAGTGCTGAACACAAATAGCAGGACTCTTCCCTCCAGATTCTGAAGTGTTCGGGAGGAGAGGGAGAGGTGTGGCTTGTTTGAGATGCTCTCCTGGAATACAGTGGGTATAATCAAAAGAGTCCCATCCTACAGGGCTGTCTCTGCCAAGTTTAGAAGAGGACTAGAAAGAGCAGACTTGTCTTGGGACTATTTTGTCTGAACCCATTGGTACTTCTAGCTTGCAGACTGCTCCTATGCCCAGACCGGCATATATAGGAGGCAAACAAAACAAAATAAAGGAAACAAACCAAAAATGGGGAACTTATCACTGAGTCATCCCATAAGTCTTGAGGCCGCTAGACAGTCCTACCTCTCTCCCCATTTCTCTTTCTTCAAAGTCTCCTAACACTTGGCTTATGTATTCTGTCCAGACTTTATAATTAATGCAGGAGAAATAAGGTGAAATGAGTTTACTCCATTTTCTTTTGAACCATAAACTTTGTGTCCTCTGTTTAAACTGAATTATTTGCTAGGAACACATGTCAAGGCTTATTTCACATGTAGGTGTTTCTGAGCCACGGTGTTACGTGATCAGCTGGCTCAGGAAGATTCCTTCTAAAAAAATACTTGTCCTGATCCACAGGCTCACTTACTTAATGAAGCTGGAGATGGGTCCTAATGCAAACATTAGAGAGACACTTACGTTATTATGAAGGGCAAGCTCTACTAAATACTGGAGCTGACTTGAGAAGACAACTTGAATTGTCCTAAACTACCAGCTGGTGGTGGCAAATGCCCATTAGGCATTATTGCTTCTTACCTTTCTGGCACATCAAGGGCCCTGGAATGCCTTGGCACTCTTTTCTGCTATACCATCATTTCTGCTCTTGCTACCTTAGCTATCATCTTCCTCTATGTTTTTTATTTATGTAGGTAACGTCTTTTTGATTCCTCTTTTCACCATTTTTCCCATCTGTGAGGATTACAAAGAAGTGGGATTTTCCACCTCTGCCTCAAAATTATAATTCATGTTAATAATAAAGATCATAATAAATAGTAACAGTAACTTTCTACCATTTCAGAATATCTACTATGTGGCAGGCCTTATGTCAGAGGCCTTAATTGCATTATTGATCATCCTCCCTATGATTTGTTAGTTGACAGATGAAGAAAATTAAATGGTACAGCTGAGATTAGAAACCTAACATCTGAATCCAAATCTCAACTTCTTTTCCCAAAAAAACCCCTTTATCTGAATCCCACTACCACCATCACCACATCTGTACCATCCCTTTTGCCTGTACTTTAGGCACACCTCACAGTATTTACATTTCAGTTTTCTCTATTAAGCAAGACTGAAAGCTCCTTGATAGCAATGAATTATCTTAAAACACCTACCTAATACAGCATCCTGTGTTAGGATTGGGTAGCTAGCTGATGATTTAGAAGTTGGCCGTCTCTGAAAAGTGGCTTAGCAGAGAGATTGAAGCAATTTATCTAGAGAGTCACAAATTCAGCCAATGACCAGCTGAGTGGAAGGGATGCTCAGTGAATAATGAGGCTAATCTGACTGATGATCAAGATTGAGTCATGCATGCATATGAGCACCCAACTTGAAAAGAGGTATCACTGTACACGTTAATTTATAACTACACATGAAAAAAAGGAGTCTCATAAACCCAAGTACAGGCCTTTCAAACACACACATTTCATTCAGAGACTCCTATTTGACAATGATACCTGATAAAGGCTCACATCAGTCATGTCACAGCCTCCATCCTAATTACAAAGTACATACTGTCCGTTTCTCTGAATATGATGACATGTCATCAAAAGATGATGAATGCCCTTGCAAACAGGTAGGGCTAAAAAAATGCTTGCAATATTTCTTTGTGGTTTTGCAACAACAAACATCTTGACTGGATTTCCTGTCTGCTGGGAAGTAAAAAGCAAAAGGCTTTAATGATCAGGAAAGTTCAAATGTAAAATATAAAAATGGAAGAATCTGGGCATTGGGACAGACATTAGGTCATATCTAGTATGACCACAATCCAGAGCTGGAAGTTGCTCCAAAATGTTCCTAACAACCAGTCACATAGTCTGTATTAGAATTCCTCCAAAGTCAGGAAAATATCTAGAGTGCTCTATTTGATAGAATGTTTATTTGTTCATTAATTCACTCACATATTTGTATGATGACTATTTACATCATATTTTTTTTTTCTTTTCCTTTTTAACCAGCTAGGACCATGGAAAGCATTAGGAAAATAGCTATGAACAAGATACATATTCCTGAAGAACTTCTATTCTACTGGAAGTGGCAGATAATGGCAAAACCAAAAAATAAATTATTTACCAATGTAATGAAGGGTCCCATATGTGGTATCAAAAGCAAGTTCTTATTTATATTGAATCTAATACATTCCTCTGTATTTTTCACTGAGTAGCTCTGCTGTATACTTTCATGCCATTAGAATAAGGCTTTTCATTTCTCTACACAGTAACGCACCAGATATTTTAGGACAACTCGCACCTTACCCTCAAGCTTTCCAGGAAAAATGCCTCCAGTATTTTTTCTAACTCTTTAGCATACCATAAAATATTGTGGCCTTTCATTTGCTACTCTGATCCTACATTGTAGTGGGGGTTTTTTTCTAAATGCAGTTCATAATTAATTACTTTTGCTTATAATCATATTGTTAGAATTAATTACATGGCCCCAATATAAATGTAAGAGGGGCTCGAAAATGTAGGGGAATAATAGATATTTGATGAGCATTGTGTCTACTTCAAATTCCAAATCATATCTAACATCATGATTGTAGATCTAATAACACTATAATCTTCCCCATTGTCAATCTTATGTATTTACTGATGCTTCCAAATGCAATCACACAAACACACACCATATAATGTACACAAGCATACAATTAATATAGTCATAAAATGGAGAAAATTTGATTGAGGAACAAGAATCAAACATACTTGCTGAAAATATAATACACATAGCTAGATCATAACCTTCCCTAACAGAAGCAACATGCTTAGTGCTCAAGATCAGTCCCCTGAAGCTGGATTTGCTGAAGTCACATCTTGGTGCCAGCTAAATCTTTGTCGGATGTGTGACTTTGGGCAAGTACCTAACTTCTGTGTTCCTTTGTATTATATCTTTATTCACAACATGAGAGTAAAAGTCTTTGTCGAACTGTTGCTAGAATTAAAAGAATCAGTTCACGTAAAACATCAGAATGCCTAACTTGTACTATGTGCTACAAATGTGTAAGCTATTGTTATTATTATAGGAATGTGCAATGCAAAAGAAATTTCTTTAGTTGTTAAAATCAAGCCAGCTTTCCTTAAGAGTTCCACAACGCTATATTGGAAGAGCATGGGTGGAGGTATTTGAAAGTTGAACTTACATATTTACATCGTCACACATTTTCCAGGTTGAATAGTCCCTTTTGGATATATATTTTTTTAACTCTTTGAAACAGGGATAAAATTATACGTCTCTTTCCTTTCTTGTGCTTGATCTACCTCTTCCTTTTCCCTTCCATGTACTTCAATGAGGATTGCAACTGTTCATAAGATTTGCAGTAAAGGCAAAAAGGGAAACACAACCCTTATCAGGAGAAAGGAGGAAGCATGCCAGGGTTTTATATTGAATCTAAGAAGCCCCCCGCCCCCCCCACACACACATTTGGGTAAAGCTTGCATTAAATTACCATACACCACAGAGATTCTAAATAACCGTATATGTGTTTTTCATAATGCTAATGTGGAACTATCAGTTGAGGTGCCCAAAAGCATGCCAGTTCCACCAGAAGCTAATATGAATTTAACTTTTCTAGTGGCCACATGTGTCTATATCTCTAGAGTAGAATCTTTTACTACTCTCTCATGAAGGCAAAATTCTTAATATTGTTCTAGTGAATTTGACTCTCTCTGTAAGAAACCATGTGTATCCTTCCAATTATCCTGAATCTCAGCTTTCTGTCCATCCATTGTCACAGCTCTGTAGAAACAGTATAGAAATGGTACTAAAGAATTGCAACTGGAAGGGACTTAGGCCCACTGATCAGTTTGCTATCATCTTGGCTATTTTCTGAGGCCAGAGTTTTTAAAGCATGAATAAATCCAGTCAGTTTCAGCTCTCTGGAAGGAAAGTTTCAACATTTATTTGTTTAACTCTCCAAAGCAGTCCAAAAGCATTACCTGAAGGTAGAACCTAGAATTGGATTTCTAGTCCCAGAGGATACCATTGTTGCTGCTAGAGTCAGCCTAAAGCCCTAGCATGTAACGAGCACATTTGCAGTTAGAGTCTATTAATAAACTGATGAAAGCTGGCTGGTTAAAAGCTGAAGAACACCATTTAATGCTCTCTTTTGCTTTTAATGGACTGAAACCTGTTAAAATGCTGCTAAATAATAAGGCAAATTTTTCTTGCAGTTGATAGACTAACAGAAACACACACACACACACACACACACACACACACACACAAATAGAGAGACTGATTCCAATAAGCTCTGCACCAAAAGCAGCTGCAACATGGCTAAGTTAGAGTCTACAGGGTCCAGGGAGCCCCAAAGAAAGACTGGAGATGGAACTCAAGACGTTCCACTCAGATAGAACTTCTATGATTACATTATCAACTTTCCTGGGGCTATTAAATCAGTGGAGCAAAAAATAGGCACATTTGGTCCATAGACAGAGAAAGCTGGGTAGAGCAAAGAGAGGATTTAAATGGCACAGCAGATGTCTCAGGGCTCTCGTATCAGGTGCATGCTCTGAAGGGCTCTTCTGAGGGTTCTAATGCTGAAAATGGCTTATTGAGCACAAAAATGAAAGAAGTTAGGGGATAGAGTTTTAAAGACTTTCCTCATTCTTTAACTTCCCAGATGGGCTATTTCTATCTAGTTTTAGACTTGTGATGTCAAACTAACCAATTGATGCAGTCATTTCAGTGAAATTTTGGCTTTTGTGACACCTGTCTAGATTCAACTTCACTTATTAATACTAGTGTTTTTCCAGCTAAAGGCATTCATTTATCTGCCCCATCCTGAGCTACAGGTTGTCTTTGATGGGCAATGGGTTCTGGACCTCTAAAAGTCTAGGAAGTTCCTGGTTCCAGACCTCCAGCACATTGTGAAGCTCCTGGTTGGGTCAGAATGTGGCCTAACATCAAGGGCATACCAATCTTCTGGCTACGGAGACATCTTTCTGACTTCCTTCTTTGTCTGGACCTGAACACGACCTTCTTCTGACGACTTGAGAGGCTATCCATTCACCCTCTACATAAGTTCCTAAAATTCTTTTGCTTCAAACACATGGCTCTGGTTGGAAGCAAACACATATCTTAAACGTTATATAAACCTGATTGCAGCCTCTGCTTTCCTTAGCTACCACTATCAACATGTCTTTCCTATTGTCCCAGTTTTTCCTTTGCTCTACAACTCTTGTTTTCCTGACTCATCTCTTCTGTATTTTTATAGTTTTCATTTATTTATACTTTTAGAGCTGAGGTGTCTAACTCTGCCACTAAGGCTGGAGCGCAATTGTGCAATCATAGCTCACTGCAGCCACAAACTCCTAGGCTCAAGCAATCCTCCCACCTCAGCCTCCTGAGTAGTTGGGGCTACAGGTGTGTGTCACCATGTCTGGCTCTTCTTTTGCTCTTGCTGTTATTATAATCCAAAAAAATTTTTTCAAATAAAATCATGGTGCTAGATTTAATTCCCACCCCACATGCTCTTCTTACAATGTGACTGTCACTCTATCATCATCAGATGGAATCTATCCCCTACTCCTTTATGCCTGTCTCAACCAATAGAGTATGATGAGCGTGTGTTGTGACTTTACAGTAAAAGTCAGAAAAGGAAATACAGCTTCAGCCTATCTGTCTTTTTGTAACTCAGATGTGATACTGTGAAAAAGCCTAGGCAATATGTATGGAGAGGCCACCAGGAGATACTCTGGCAGACAGCCCCAGCTGAGGTTCTAGCCAATGGGCAGCATCAACAGCTTGACATAAGTCAGGAAGGCTTTGAGATGACTCTACACAAACTGCCATTTAACTATAACATAAAACAAACATCCCTTATTCACCGTCTGAGAAAAAAACCCTGCCTACTTAATCTCAGTTAACTACCCGAATCATTAAAGATATTAATAATAAATGATCAAGTTTTTTTCACTACCAAGTTTGAGTTGGTTTGTCTGCGTACACAGATAACTGGAACAACCATAAATAGCTTAATATTTGGAGGTATCTAAATTAGAGATTTGCAAACTACGGCCAAAACAGGCTTGCTGCCTGTTTTGGCAAAGAAACTTTTATTGGAATACAGCCATGCTCATTCATTTACCTGTTGCCAATGGTTGCTTTCATGCAAGTGTCAGAATTGAATAGTTATGACAGAGGCTAAAATACTTACTACGTGATCCCTTGCGGAAAAAACAATTGCTAAACACTATGTAATAGACAAATGGATGACTTTTCTTTTTTTACTTTTGACAGTGGCTATTTACCATTCTGGAACCTAAAGTACTTGTATCCTATCCAGCTATGTAAAATTTTACTTTTATTTGCACACTAAAGGTAAAGCTACACACACACAGACACACACACACACATATTTAGGTAAAGCTTTCATTAAATTACAACACACCACAGAGATTCTAAATACCATATATGTAATTTTTCATAATGCTAATGTTGAACTGAGGTGCCCAAAAGCAAACACAATCACTGACCCAACCAGGAAGTGTGACACATCATAATAAATGTTTTCTTCTTCTTTTTGCAATAAACAAAAAGATGGCTGATACAATCAGAAACTCCTTGTGCAGAAGCTTACATTGGGTAGGATTTTGATGAGAATAAAGCAAAGTCTTTCTAAGGTTTTTAAGTAATGACAAATATTCTTAAAAACCAATAGCTTAAAAATCAATAGCTAAATAACCAATTATTAAAAACCAATAGCTAAATTGAATTAACTTGATGACAAAGTGCCCAGAAATTGAATGGGTTTGCTTTATGGATTCTAAATGGTTCTTTATAAACAAACAAACAAACAAACAAGAAACAAGACCAGAAAAAAAAAAAAAAAACTTTGTCAATATACTCCCACTTGATTTCTTGCTAATACGGTGAAACCCCGTCTCTACTAAAAAATACAAAAACAAACTAGCGGGGTGAGGTGGCGGGCGCCTGTAGTCCCAGTTACTCGGGAAGCTGAGGCAGGAGAATGGTATAAACCCGGGAGGCAGAGCTTGCAGTAAGCTGATATCCGGCCACAGCAGTCCAGCCTGGGCGACAGAACGAGACTCCGTCTCAAAAAAAAAAAAAATTGGCCAGGCATGGTGGCTCACGCCTGTAATCCCAGCACTTTGGGAGGCCAAGAAGGGAAGATCACTTGAGGTTAGGAGTTCGAGACTAGCCTGACCAATATGGTGAAATCTCCTCTCTACCAAAATATACAAAAATTCGCCGGGTGTAGTGGCGAATGCCTACAGTCCCAGCTACTCGAGAGGCTGAGGCAGGAGAATTGCTTGAACCTGGGATGTAGAGGTTGTGATGAGCCAACATCGTGCCACTGCACTCCAGCCTAACAAGACTCTGTTTCAAAAACAAATACATAAATAAATGTTGGCAGGATACAACTGAGAAAAACTATCTGACCATCCCTCATTAATTGCAAGTTTGATGGAAGATACTACCTTTTACCTTTTTGAATAAAGGGAATAATAGTGAACAGAAGTTACCAATGCGTTTCATACCATGACAAATAATGCATTATATCATTATTCCAGTTATAGTTATTAGATTAGTTTTTTAATACAAAGGTATATAATCTGGTTAGAATCTTGGACTACACTGAAGAAAGAAACTGATTTTACCTATTCTTGCTAGAGCAAGGCACTTTTTAAAGATCCATTCATCTCTCAGGATAGTGAGTACTTCCTCCTGACTAGGACATGAAAATTCATACACACTAGTATGTATCAATAACTGAAAATAATAAGAAGGCAGACACTAAATCACCAACATATTTTTTCTATATTATTTAGCAAATGAGAGATTTCTGCTTCTACTAGTAGAGAGATAACTATGATTTCTGTCCCATTTCTTATATTCATGGTCTTCTGTGAAGCAAATTCTTTAAAATGGAAATGTCAATAACTTAGAAATAACTTTTAAGCTTTCTCTTTTTGGATGAGGCTAAAATGTAATATTTAGATGATGCCATACTGAAATGTTTAAAAAAGCTATATAAATTAAAACTATACTTTTATTCATGTTTAGGAAATTGACAACTTTGTATGAAAAACCATGACCTCTGAACCCTGGACTACACTAACTTATTTTTAAGTAACACTGTATACTGATCTAAAATGTCTTAGTCATATAGGGAGAATCATGCATTTATGCACCATAAACAAATCCCTTTTAGGTGACTGGATATTGTTTTTTTGTTTTTTTGTTTTTTGAGATGAGTCTGGCTATGTTGGCCAGAGTGGTCTTGAACTCCTAGTCTCAAGCAATCTTCCCACATCTGCTTCCAGAGTGTTGGGATTACAGCTATGAGCCACTGTGCCCAGCCTAGATTTTTAATTGTCAAAATTACTGTACTAATGATCACCTTAGTTGCCTAAAAGAACTAAAGCACTTTTCCAAAGCAGTAATTCCAAGGAGATCGTACATATCCTGCAAAACTCTAATCTCTTTCAATGTAGGTAATGTTGTATCTTCAGTTGATAATTCTGTATATTCATATTGAAAAATTAACATCTGACTGCAGAAAAAACAGGCTTTTTTTCTTTTATATTTAAGACTTGGGCTTTGTTATTCCAGAGGATTCTGTCATTGTCTAGATAGCATTACAAGAGCAAGCATAAATAGAAAAACCAAAGTTGAAATGATTTCTCATGCAAATCCAAAATTATCTACTATAAATTTTACACAAAGAGATCAAAGATGTTACTTTCCAATTACCCACAGAGCTTTTCTTTCTGGCAAAATAATAGTGTGATTTTTATTAACAAAATGTAAACCAACAAAAAGACTTGGTCCTTGGCCTTATCTTCTCTTACCAGCTTCCATGCAGGTAAAAACCACAATAAATATGTGAAGAACATAAACTGTAGGCGGACACATTAGAGCCTTTTAATAGTTCCAGGGTCTTATATGCAAAGATGAGTATTTACACTAAAACCCTTAGGAGTGTTTGAGGGTTCTGCAAAATGAAAGGAACTACCTTGAGTAATATAGCAGACCTGGTGATAGCAGTTAGCAACCAAAATTGGGGTTAGTGCTAAGGAGGATTATGGGAAGATTAGGTTTAGGTGTTTTGCTGCCTAACCGGAGACAGCAAGGCAAAGGCCCTGGGAGGAATCAAAACGCCACTCAAACTCTAGCTCTGATTCTTACAGATTTGTTTATCTGAGTCAATTTTCCTAATGCAGAACCGGGTTTCTTTATCTGTAAATTTAAGAACATCTACCTGCAAGAGTTACAGGTATTCCCATAATCTTTACAAGCCTCTACCGTAAAACTTCTGAACCACTTTATCACAGCTTTTTGTTCTCTGTCTCTTCCATTTAAATGAATCACTAGAGGACAGAAGCTACATCTCATGACTAGGAAATACTGAGTACTCAATGTTGACTAAATGAAACACTTCATCAAAGGAGTTATTTTATACCCTTTACATTAAGTTTAACAAATGCTGATTAACAACATCTGTGTCCCTGTCTACCTCCTTCATAGGAAAAGATCATTTCAGTTGCTCTAGACCTTCATGGCACTGTATCTGCTATTTTCTTCCAACAAATATTTTCTACCCTGTACTATATTTGGTGCATATATCTTGTTTTCCCATCCAGAGTGAAGATATCTTAAGGCTAGAACTCCTATTCTGCATCTTAGTTTTCATTGCTTCAGTATCTCATATATTACAACAATATTTGTAGATTTAAGAATAAGTATGAATTAATAGATAGATAAAAGGAAAAATAAATAACCTCGAGTTCCATAAGCCAGACTCAAATCCCTATTTCAGTGAAGGGTGAGAATTATTTTTTTTCCACAAACTCTTCTACTTAATAAGCAGTGTGGAAGAAAGCATTATTTTCTTTCTAGCTTTACCTAATTCTACTAGAGAGCTGTCACAGAAATAGAAAGTATGGCAAAAAATAAAGTAAGTTCCAATGGCACAATAAAAATAGAACTCAAGCCTAAGAATATCACTCAAAACCTTATAATTACATGGAAATTAAACACCCGGCTCCTGAATTCCTTTGGGTAAATAATGAAATTAAGGCAGAAATCAAGAAATTATTTGAAACTGGTACAACATACCACAACCTCTGCACAGCTAAGGCAGTTTTAAGAGGGAAGTTTATAACACTAAAGGCCTACATCGAAAAGTGAAGAAGAAGGTCGGGCGCGGTGGCTCAAGCCTGTAATCCCAGCACTTTGGGAGGCCGAGGCGGGCGGATCACGAGGTCAGGAGATCGAGACCATCCTGGCTAACACGGTGAAACCCCGTCTCTACTAAAAAATACAAAAAACTAGCCGGGCGAGGTGGCGGGCGCCTGCAGTCCCAGCTACTCGGGAGGCTGAGGCAGGAGAATGGCGTGAACCCGGGAGGCGGAGCTTGCAGTGAGCTGAGATCCGGCCACTGCACTCCAGCCTGGGCGACAGAGCGAGACTCCGTCTCAAAAAAAAAAAAAAAAAAAAAAAAAAAGAAAAGTTAAGAAGATACCAAATTAACGACCTAACATCACAATTAGAGAAACTAGAGAAACAAGAGGAAACCAGCCCCAAAGCTGGCAGAAGACAAGAAATAAAGAAAATCAAAGCTGAACTGAAGGAAAGTGAGATGTAAAAAAATCATATAAAAGATCAACAAATCCAGGAGTTGGCTTTTTGAAAAAATTAATAGATAAAACACTAGCTAGATTAAGAAAGAAAAAAGAGAGATGTTTCAAATAAACACGATCAGAAATACTAAACGGGATATGACTACTGACCCTACAGAAATACACAAAACCCTCAGAGACTACTATGAACACCTTTATGTACACAAGCTAGAAAACCTAGAAGAGGTGGAGAAATTCCTGGAAACATACACTCTTCCAAGATCGAACAAGGAAGAAATTGAATCCCTGAAAAAACCAATAACAAGTTCCCAAATTGAATCAGTGAAAAAAAGCCTGGCAACCCCAAAAAGCCCATGACCAGGCAAATTCACAGCTGAATTCTACCAGATGTATAAAGATGAGCTGGCATCATTCCTACTGAAACTCTTCTAAAAAACTTGAGGTAGAGGCACTTCTCCCCAACTCATTCTATGAGTCCAGAATCATCTTGATACCTAAAGCTGGCAGAGATAAAAAGTAAATACATATATATTTATATATGTATACGTGTGTATATATATATATATTTATATATATATACACACACCACACACACACACACACACACACACACACACACACACACTTCAGGTCAATATCCTTGATGAACATAGATGCCAAAGTCCTCAACAAAATACTAGCAAACCTAACCCAGCAGCACATCAAAAAGCTAATCTACCATAATCAAATAGGCTTTCTCCCCGAAGTACAGGCTTGGTTCAACATACACAAATCAATAAATGTGATTCATCACATAAAGAGAACAAAGACAAAACTGCATGATTATTTTGATGGATACAAAAAAGACTTTCAATAAAATTTAACATCGCTTCATGTAAAAAAAAACTCTCAACAAACTAGGCATTAAAGGAACATACTTCAAAATAATTAAGAGCTATGTATGACAAACCTATACCCAACATCATACTGAATGGGCAAAGCTGGAAGAATTACCCTTGAGAACCAAACCAAGACAAGGATGGCCTCTCTCAGGACTCCTATCCAACACAGCAGTGGAAATCTTGGCCAGAGCAATCAGGCAAGAGAAAGAAATAAAAGGCATCTAAATCAGAAGAGAAGAATTCGAACTATCCCTATTTGCAGATGATATGATCCTGTATCTAGAAAACCCCATAGTCTCTGCCCAAAAGCTCCTAGATCGAACAGCAACTTCAGCAAAACTTCAGGATACTAAATCAATTTACAAAAATCAATAGTATTCCTACACACAAACAATATCCAAGCTGAGAGCCAAACGAAGAATGCAATTCCATTCACAACAGTCAAGAAAAGAATAAAATAGCTAGAAATACATTTAACCAGGAGATGAAAGATATCTACAAGAATTACACAACACTGTGCAAGTAAAATATAGATGAGACATACAAATGAAAAAACACTCCATGCTCATAGAATTAATGTTAAAATGGCCAGACTGCCCAAAGCAATTGATAGATTCAATGCTATTCCTATCAACTATCAATGACACTCTTCACAGAATTATTAAAAAAATTTTTTTTAAAAATTCATATGACCAGGTGTGATGGCTCATACCCGTAATCCTAGCACTTTTGGAGGCCTAGGTGGGCAGATAGTTCACTTGAGGCCAGGAGTTTGAGACCAGCCTGGGCAACATGGCAAAACCCTGTCTCTATTAAAAATACAAAAATTAGCTGGGCGAGGTGGCTCATGCCTGTAGTCCCAGCTACTCAGGAGGCTGAGGTGGGAGAATCACTTGAACTTGAGAGGCAGAGGTTACAGTGAGCGGAGATCATGCCACTGCACTTCAGTTTGGGCAACAGAGTGAGAGACCCTGTCTCAAAAAATATAATAAAACATAAAAATAATAAAATTCATATGGAACCAGAAAAGAACCCAAATAGCCAAAGCAATCCTAAGCAAAAAGAACAAAGCTGGAGGTATCACATTACCCAAAATCAAACTGCCAGGCTACAGTAACCAAAGCAGCATGGTACTGGTACAAAAACAGACATATAAACCGATGAAACAGAATAGAAAGCCCAGAAATAATGCTTCACCCCCACAACCATCTGATCTTCAACAAAATAAACAAAAATGAGCCATGGGGAAAGGACTCCCTATTCAATAAATGGTACTGGGATAAGTAGCTAGCTATATGCAGAAGATTGAAATTGGACATTTTCCTTAGATCAAATAGAAAAATCAACTCAACATGGATTAAAGACTTAAATGTAAAATCTAAAATGATAGAAAAACCCCAGGAGATAACAGGAAATACCATTCTGGAAATAGGATCTGACAAAGATTTCATGACAAAGATGCCAAAAGCAATTGCAACAAAAACAAAAATCGACAAATGGGACCTAATTAAACTAAAGAGCTTCTGTATAGCAAAAGAAACTGTCAACAGAGTAAACAGACAATCTACAGAATAGAAGAATATATTTGCAAACTATTAATTCGATGAAGTTCTGCTATCTAGAATCTATAAGGAACTTAAATTTACAACCAAGAAACAACCTCATTAACAAATGGAAAAAGAACATGAACAATTTTCAAAAGAAGACACACAAATGGCCAAAAAGCATAGGAAAAAATGCTCAACATCACTAATCATTATACAAATGCAAATCCAAACCACAATGAGATACTACCTCACACTGGCCAGAATGGCTATTATTAACAAGTCACTCTTTGGGAGGCTGAGGCAGGTGGATCACAAGGTCAAGAGATCGACCATCCTAGCCAACATGGTGAAACCCCGTCTCCACTAAAAACAAAAAAAATTAGCTGGGCATGGTGGCATGCACCTGAGGTCCCAGCTACTTGGGAGGCTGAGGCAGGAGAATTGCTTGAACCTGGGAGGCGGAGGATGCAGTGAGCTGAGATCACCCCACTGCACTCCAGCCTGACGACAAAGTGAGACTCCACCTCAAAAAAAAAGGTCAAAAAATAACAGATGCTGGCAAGGTTGTGGAGAAAAAGAAATGTTTATACATTGTTGGTGGGAGTGTAAACTAGTTCAGCCATGGTGGAAAGCAGTTTGGTGATTTCTTAAATAATTTAAAACATAATTACAATTAGACCCAGCAACCCCTTTTTTGAGTATATCTCCAAAGGAACATAAATCGTTCTACCATAAAGGCACATGCATCCCTTATGTTAATCGCAGTACAATTCACAATAGCAAAGACATGGAATCAACCTAATGCCCCTCAATGGTAGACTGAATAAAGAAGATGCGGTACATATATACCATGGAATACTATGTAAACATTAAAAAAGAACAAGATCATGTCCTTTGCAGCAATGTGGATGAGGTGGGGGCCATTATCCTAAGCGAACTTACACAGGGATGGAAAACCAAATACTGCATATTTCCACTTATAAATGGGAGCTAAATATTGATTACATATGAACACAAAGAAGGGAACAACAGACACCAGGGCCTATTTGAGATTAGAAGGTGGGAGAACTGTGAGGATTGAAAAACTATCTATTGGGTACTACGCTTATTACCTGGGTGATGAAATAAACTAGACCCCAAACCCTGCAACATGCATTTACCTATATAACAAACCTTCAAATGTACCACTAAACCTAATAAAAGGGTTTTTAATTAAAAAAAAAATAATAATACAATAAGGCCCAAATGGGTCAGTATCATTACTGCTACACATTCTGCATTCTGACTTTCACCTTTAGGTTTGGCCAGGCATCAGCTGTTAGTTTGAGGGTGATTGATTTGAGCAATCATGTAAGTATAAAATATTGTTAAGGCTACCCCACAAACTCAGTCATAACAAAAGTAAAGCAAACTAGAGACTGGTTGTACACTGGAAGAGGGCATAGACTCTACCCATGGGATTAATATGCTCTCTGCCCTCAAATTTAAACCCATACCAATGTCACAACATAAAGTTGGATACATAGTCAATCCGACTCAATAGAGCTTTTTAAAATGTTCTTAACTCTCATTAGAAACTGAAGTAGCTCACTAATTTAATGATGACTCTGAATGCAATTATGATAATTAAAATAGCAGCTTAATTTTATGCTGTCTCGGGGAAATGCTCAGCCCAATGGTTGCACATTCAAACTCTGAGCTACACTGGTTAATACCTTTGATTTGTACCACAAAGTAGTTAAATGTAATAAAGTTCAATTAGTAAAACTTACTGATTATGTGCATTCAAGTTGTTACTATGTATTTTGGAATGTGTTAGTTTTTACTATTAAAATAATTCCTAGCAAGCTCTTCTTAGAAACAAAAATAATACAGTACTATTTGTTAGGTTTAATGTAAAACTGTGCTAGTTGCTAGAATAAAGATGTATGAAATTAAGGTGTATCCTTCATCAAGAAGCTGAAAATTTCATGGGGTTGAGAAGCAGGAGGATAATACAATTTCAGTGAGTTCTAGGAATGAGTTTATGCAGAAGCCCAGAATAGGAATCAGCCAACTAAGAATATGAATGGATTTGTTCATGTTTGTGTGCACCCAGGCACATATGCATTGGCACACAACATGCGCATTCTTTTGTGCATTAGTATGTGAAGTGTGGGATGGGGTGAGGTATAATGGAGGAATATTCCAGGCAAAAGAACATACACACCTTGCTTTCAATCCTCAAGTGAGGTAATTGGGCAGGAGTTGAGAAGAAATGTGTAAGACTGGCAAAAATGATGGGCAAGGGCTAGATCACTAAAGAGTTCTGATGCTATGGTAGGAGTTACTAAGAAATTATTTTAGGCAGAGAGGAAAATGGGTCCTTGGGAAGTTTTCCTTTTTAAAGACGTTTCTTGTTTAGCTGTAAAGCCCAAGCTTAGAGCCTGGTGGCAACCTTTGATATGCAAATGTAGGCAATTAGAAACTGGGTCCACCCAAACACGGCAATTCCCGTGGCCTTCTTGTCCTTGCTCCATGTGTGGCTGGCAACATAGCTGCCCCCACATATCCTCATCTATGTAGAACATCACTGTGCCCTGCATTTGCATTAAAAGGCTAGGGTGGGAGGGCCAGCTTTTTTTGCAGGCTACGTGAATAACATGCCTGGTCAAACCAATTCCCCAAGCCCTGTGCCAAGCAGACACCACTTCCTCCAGCCTCTATATATACCTGGCTGGTTTCTGTCCAATTTGGGGTGTCCTCTTTCAGCTTTGGAGACCCACTCACTCTGTTGCTGTATGGGAGAGCTGCTTCTTCCTTCTGCCTTCTTCCTTCTTTCTTGCCTATTAAAGTCTCCACTCCTTAAAATCACTATATGTGTGTCCATGTCTTTTTATCTAAACTAGCATAAGGACCAAGAACCCTGGTGTTCCTCCACTCATTGGAGGCCAATGGATTTTGGAATTCATAAAAGAAAAATGCAAGTGTAAATCTTAATTCAAATATTTGTCTCAGTTTGGGTTTTGTTTTTACTACGAACTCAGTAGAAACAGTGTCTCCTGACTGCAAGAAATGTACTATTTACATGTTTTGTTTCACATTTCCTGTCTATTGCAATTAAATATCAACTCCTTCACTTTTCAATATTGGAGACAAAATTCTCTAACTGTCTGCATGTTTTTATAGATACTCATTTGATATTCTGTCATATTTTATCATTGTTCAACTCTTTTGTAATATTTAAGATTTCTACCTTTAAGAATCATTTTTTTGCGGTTGAAATATTTTGTTATGTAAGCTTATGTCTACTCAATTCCTAAGAATCGTATAAAAATGAGGAGCAAAAACTCTCCATGAACTCACACCCAAACACACAAAGACACAGATGTTTCCAGAAGTGTGGCGCCTGCAGACGAAGCTACTGGGAGTTTTAATTTAATTTTTAAATTTCATCCAGATGTCTGTTATATCCTAAATACTGGTTAGGTGTTCAGTTTTCATGTACTTTATAGATGTAAAATCTCCGGTAAAGAAAGACAGTCAAATACACACTATATATGCATACTCACATGCATATGCATTGAAGGAGTTCAGCAAATGCCACCTCAAAATATGTTGCTTTGGTATGCTGATTACTTCAGTAAGGCAACTGGGGAACAGCAAATGCAGGGGTGGGGGTGCTTTCCCTGAACTCCTCTTATCTGCCTAGGGATAGATCTTCCAAAAGGAACTCAGTTGTCATTAAGGCTCTACCAAGACATCTCATCAACCAGGGGAGATCTCAGGAGTGGGGACTGTAAGTCAGCATCACACCGGGACAGACTTTGTCACAGGTTATTACCTATTTTTTGAGGGCCCATTTATTTTCTCTCCAACATCATTTACCCTCTCCTAAGTTGCTTACATCCCTGCTTCACTCTCCCCTGTAAAGAGGATCTATAAGTTTCTAAATTCCACTGAAAGTTTTCCCTCCCTACAGGATACATAGATGTGCACATATATAGGTAAGGAACCCAGTTGTTCTAAAATTTTTGTGCGATTCATGGAGCAGTTATATATATAATATATCTAGGTCAAAACTTTTATTAGCCAAATATCATTATCAAATAGAATCAGTCAAATATCATTCATCATAATTTCCTCATGCACAACAAAGAACATAATATATTATTTTGTTACTTTTATGTCATTCCTAATGTGAAATTTATCATCACGGATTCACATACAAAGATCCTAGAACCACAATATTCAAATAAGGGTTAGCTTTTTCCCCCACTTCTGAATTTCCCTTCTCTTTTTCAATCTCTAAAGATCTGCTACCAGCACACTCTGCTAGCACTTATTACACATCTTGAAAAGGGAACACTTGATAAAATCTCTTTCTTTGACCAATCTGAAGCATGTCATGAGCCAGTACTAAGAAAAGAAAAAGCACTCTAGGCACAAATGGTCTCACAATGGTGCTTCAACTCCTGTGCCAAGATGTATGCAGTGGGTCTTTTATCATGACAGTTATTGTTCCAGGGATGCTTTGTGAGGGAGAATGGGTAGGAAAGGAAAGACCCCAGGAGTTAGCACAATTTCCACATTGATAAGAGGGGCATTTGTACACCACTGCAGCAGATCTATAAGAGCTGATGGAAATGTGCCCTTTTCAAATAACTTTATATTGCCTCATAAACTTCAACAGAGGTATAGATTCATAACCCACAAAAGCATTTGTCTATCTTAAAAGAAAATGTGCATCACTTATTATGAAGACGTGGAATAATAGAATACGTCAGGAATAGGCATTAAAGATAGAATCCTGCATAAAAATCAATATACGTGTATATTTGTATTCATGTATAATATAACCTATATACAAATATATAAGAGATATATATCTTTCTGAAATCAAGCCCAACTTGTATTTTGTTATAATTTTTAATATTTGCTACATTTGTTTGAACTCTAAGTCAAGAAAAGCAAACTCTTCCCACCTTCCTTAGTAAAACAGACACAAAAGCTAATTTACACTTGTACTCCACAGGAAACTATTTGCTTGTTTCCTGAAGGATACTGAGGTTGCTTTCTCCTTACAAACTGTAGTTCTACCACATTTATCATTTGTTCACTATTGTCATAATTTGGCTTCTATCTAAATCAAAATTTTTTAAAATGTGCACCTAGATTTGTCAGCACTAGGCCTGAGGTAAACAGCTGGTTCAGAAGGGTAATGTGCAGGAAACAAAAGAATCCTGATTTGTGACCTTAAAATTGACTGACTTTGCTATGAGGCTTTGTTCCCAGGGGTATTTGTTTTCAATCACTGACCATCATTTTCCGTCAGATATCTTCTTTATCATTAGAAAAGTATCATTATTACTCTAAGTCCCTGAACAAATAATGTGCATTCCAATAAACGCTTAGAGTCAATTATGAATCAAGAGCAAATAAAATTTCCTTTGCATTCATAGACCTTCTTAACAATAGATTCAAAAGTATTTTACTTTTGGTACCTTTAAGTCTGATGAGTACAACATCTCTGGGTTACAATTTTAAAATTAAAAGAGAAAAAGGGAAACTGGGTACAAAGAAGACTGAGTCATGAGTGAAAAGTGAAAATTTAAATTGTAATTAGTAGCTTTATCTGATGAATACATTTGCAATTCAGTGAGACTTGATAAAGAGAATTATGTAATAGAACCAGCGAGAAATGTTCTCAGACTTTACCAATTAGATGACTAAGGTAAATCCATATACTCAATAGGCTAATTAACTCCTGATTGATAGTCACTGAAGGGCCATTAGAAATGTCAAGTGCTCTTTACTTGTAGGACTAGAGAATCTCAAGAAACCAAAACAACAACAACAACAATCTCCTTTAGGGGTTAGACTTGATGACCTGTAATAAAACTTGCAACTCTGAAATTTGATGAGCAATATCACAGAATCCCCTGTTTTAATGAGAACCACTGTTCTTTCATGAAACCATCTATACACAAATACAAAAGTCTAAAAGTTTACCATGCTTCCATCCAAGAACAGAAACACAAAACTGATTGTTCCAAGTTTTAAAACTCTTGACTTATTATCTTTTGTATAAAAAGTACTCTGTAAACTAAAACATAAGCAAAATAATTAATCAAGGGAGTACTCAAGAGGCATGCCATCTAGCAACAAGAGAAGGTGAAGACAGAAAAATTCCCTTTAGCAAGAATATGATAGGGCAGCTAGAAAGGAATTGGTTCTTACAGAACTTTATAGGCAGGAGGAAGAAAAGTAAAAGACTTTTCAGAGTTTTAGAACTACAGTACAAGAAACAACAATGGAAAAACAAGGTGTGCCTCTGGTGGAAAATATTGCAGGAAAGCAGTAGAACAGAAGTTTGGAAAGGTAGGTTGTGATCATGGGGTCCAGTATAGAGGTACATTAACGATTTCTGAATGAGTAAGAGATGTGGTTTATATACTGTGGAGTATAACTGGAGAGTAAAATGAAGATATGGTTGTCAAGACACAGGTGTGGAGGCAGTTAGACCTGCATAGAGGCTAGGCCAAATGTATGTGAAAGACATAGATCTACAAAGCCAGGATGTGGGTAATAACAACATGTAAAAGCATGAACCATTCCAGGAATCGGAGGGAAGTGGACTCTAGCAATTGAATAGAAGTGAGAACTTAGGAGAGGAAAAGACAACTAGAAAGCTTTCAAATCTGGGAAGTGCAGAACTCAAAATAAATTATGATGGTCAGGATGAGGACTTTTTTTTTTTTTTTTTTTTTTTTGAGACAAAGTCTGGCTCTGTCGCCCAGGCTGGAGTGCAGTGGTGCGATCTCGGCTCACTGCAAGCTCCCCCTCCCGGGTTCACACCATTCTCCTGCCTCAGCCTCTCAAGTAGCTGGGACTACAGGTACCCGCCACCACGCCCGGCTAATTTTTTGTATTTTTAGTAGAAACAGGGTTTCACCGTGTTCGCCAGGATGGTCTCGATCTCCTGACCTTGTGATCTGCCCGCCTCGGCCTCCCAACTTGCTGGGATTATAGGCCTGAGCCACCGCGCCCAGCCTGTTTGTTTTTTGAACTTGTTAAGTATCGATGCTGGAAAGCCATCCGAGTAAGTGAGCAATGGGCCATGGAAAAGCAGGTCTGGACTTAGAAGGACAGGGCAAGAGAATCTTAAGACTTGTAAGCACAAGTGATAATTGAAGGAAACCATGATAGTGTTCAAATAGAGACCACAAGACTGAAGGAACAGACTCTTTGTGGCAATAAGATACAAAATTCTAAATAAGAACTAAGGCCATGCCTGACAAAGTTTAAGGCACACACCCCTACACGTAGAGAATAAACTATGTTCTAACTGTCACAACATTTTTCTTTTCTCTAGCAGCTTGTTTCTCTAGCTTGTTTACTGTTTGGGTGAGGGAAAAGGGACCAGATGGAGGAAGGTGAACAAGATGGAGCAGTCCCTATTGTTTCCGGGTTCTTCATCACAGATTTTCCCGCGCCCGGGAAAAGAACCAAATCAACTGAGCATGCGCAGAATGACGTCAAGCCGGGGACACCGAAATTCAAGAAGCCACTCCTACACACACGCCCCAAACTCCTCCCCTTCCAGCTCCCAGGCATAAAAGTCCGCTGCCGGCAGGAGCCGGTGTGACTTCTTCGGCCCCCCACATTCGTGGACCAGAGAACATCACCGGAGAGCGCCAGCGCGACTTCCCTGGCCCCCCACACCTGAGGACCAGAGAACCTCGTCTGAGAGTGTATGCATATTTGCAATAAAAGACTGCCACTTTCTTATGTACTTTGGCCTCATGTTTAATTACTTAGCTCTCCTAAATTAAGTTAAATTAAATTAAATCAAAACATTTACAAGCACTGGACTTAAGATAAGCAATATTGAAACAATTACAGCTCACTGACCACCAGACACTGCCTAACACTCCCTGACTTTTCACAAGCCATAACTATAGCCTTGACTGCACAAGAGACTGACTTCAGTAACTTTCTCTTAATAAGAGACCACTGGCCATGGACTGGTTCTGGCCAGTTTACAGAGGCTGCATATGTAAGTGCCTTCATGTCCCTGTTTCAGCTTTTGATTCACAGGACCTAATTGTAATTTACTTAAAGTCTCTACCCCAAAATGAACATGGGTCATATGTAACATGCATGTTTCCTTACTATGCATGCATACATCCTGTCTTTGTGAATATTCATAGCTCCTCCTATATCCCCTTGAATATGTATACTTGGCCAACTGTTTCAGCATAAATTCCTGTTTTATCTCTCCTCCCTCAAAGTACCTGTTCTGAGACTCTGCTGGAGGCTGTGCTTCCCAGACTGTCAGGATGGCCACCCTGCAGGCTATAACTCATTATAAGAAATAAAGCTCTTCTCTCCAAATCTGTAGATCTCATGATTTAAGTTAACAATAGAATGTTATACTATTGCTGACTAATACCTGTTTTGCTTCTCTAGAGGAGAATTATTCTTCCTTGCCCCATTGTAATCAGGCTTGGCCATGTAACTTACCAGTGAAAAGTGAGAGAAATATTACGTGCCAGTCCACTAAAAAGCTCTAAGAGCCTTTTTTCCTCTTCCATAGATTTCTCCAGCTAATGGTTGCTTCGTCAGCCTAGTCCTGGAGTTAAATTAAGATGAAAGAAAAACCACAGCTGATATGTAGTATGAGTGAGAAATAATTAGATATTGCAAAAGCCACTAGGATTTTAGAAGTTGTTTATTACTGCAATATAACCTAGCCTAACCTAACTGATAAACAATGTGAATGAGATTCCCTAAGAATCAAAAGTCAAGAAAGATCAGAGAATGACCTTGTACAGAACTTATTCAGACAATTCTGAATTTGTCATTTCATAGAAGAACAAAAAACACAACTTAGTTACACTTGCCTAGTTTCTTTGAGTATAAATTTTAAATTTTTGCTATTAATTTTTCTAAATAAAAAACTTGGTATTTAAAAACATTTGCTAGATTAGACAATTATTCTGACTATCTTTGGAAATGCTCTATGAAATATTCTGTGATGAACAGTAGCCACTCTTAACAATTTAGAGTGCTCAATATATTTTTTTAAAATATTACTTTTGCCTGTAAACTTTTATACATGTAAATTCACCAGCCTAACACTCTTCATTAGATCACAAGAACTAAAATTGTTCTTTAATGTTAGGAAGTGTGTTTTTGCCTTGAGATAGATGAACTAGGCATTCTTTCTATGAATAGTCAGTGGCTGATCACTGAATACGATTTTCTGCTCAGCACTCTAGCAGAGTGGCATAATGAGAGAGAGAAAAAGGCAACACAAAACCCAAGATCATAAAGTTAGCAAATAGGAGCTAACCCCATGGTTTAGATATATGTGTCACCCTCAGGCAGCAGATAAAACCTTATTATTTATACTAATAAATAATATATGACTTGAAAATTTAAGAGGAATTATTAATCAAAATTGTCTTTCTATCAATCAAGTAGGTTTACTATGAAAATTTAGTTTTTATGAGTATTCATTCTATCTCTTGTATTTTAGAGAAAACCGCCAAATCAATTTTCTAATTAAAGTCCATACTATTTCTTGCCCTTTTCACTATTGTTGCCCCAACCCTCTCCAGGGGTTCTCATTTACCAAAGTATGACATGTTTAGCATTTTTCAAAGGAATTAGTTTGGGTTTGTAAAATATATATAATTGGATTAGTTTTTTCATATAATTAGATTTTTTTATTAAAATGATTTGATAAATTAGTAAAATATGATTTCATGTGTCTCTATCTTTTATATATGGACAAGCCTACAAATCACAAAACATTCTTGTGCATTATCAGAAAAATTATATTTTTTTATTAAAAAATGCATGATCTTTGATTCTAGAGTCTTATCTACCTCTTCTTCTCCTTCTGCCAAGTATTTAACTATTCTACAAAATTAACTCAGAGTCCTTTTTTTTCTGAGATGGGGTCTCACTATTTTGCCCAGTCCAGTCTCAAAGTCCCAGATGCAAGGGATTGTTTGGGCCTCAGCCTTCCAAGTAGGTGGGGCTATAGCCACATGCCACTGTGCCAGGCTCAGACTCATTTTGTTTCAGAGTGGTACTAATCAGGAAGAGGAAGCACATAGTAATAAAAAGAACATGTAATTGCTTTAAGAAAACTCAAATTTGTTAGCCTAGATGCCTCAGGTTTATATTGCAATACAAATAGAATAAGGGTCTGTGAAATGGGTGTCTTTTCTCATAGGCAGTTTTGTGTAAATTCAGCTTAAAGAGAATTTGGCTCAAAATATCTGATGAGTGTGCTGGAACTCTCAGTCTCTCAACCTATATAACTTGCTTATTTGTTTTGTTTTTTCCTGATATAGGTCCTGATGGATTAGGAAAGCAGTCTTTCCTAATGTCCATCACTTCCTTCTTTTGGCTTTAGAATATTTGCACCAACTTTACAGACTTTACCATCTCTTCTGCTCTTTTGAAATTTTCTCTAGCTCCAGCTTGGAAGGGTGTTTCATCATCTCAACACTATTTCCACTGTTAGGTAAATTCTGGCATGTTTATGTTGTCTTCAAAAGACCAATGCAAAGTTTGTTAACATTTCAGCTTCTAAAAGGACAGAGCCTGGAAGACTGCCACCCTTCAAAGTTGTAAAAGAAAATACAATTTAAGGACCCTCTAAATTTATTATGCCAAGGGTAGTGGGGGGCAGGTTAAGCACTGGAGACTGAGTCACATAACATGTTTGCAATTTCTGCTTCTTTAGGGTTAATTCTCTTCCTCATTGTTCTTGTTCTGTAAATGACTAAGAGAGACCAGATACCAGACTGCCTCCCCCTTCCAATTAGTGATATTTGTTATAGATTAACTGCATCCTTTATTGTCCTGTACCCAAGACTAGATGGTGCAAAAGACCCCATAAGAATTATATCCTCAGTATAAAATGTTAAATATACCTTTCCCAAAAGAATAAGACCACCCCAACCAATGTCAGATTATTGTTAACCAAGCATTAAGCCTTATGTAGAAAGAAGTGTTGAAATTCTGTTAAACTTCCCTAAACTTTGTCGATAAAAATGATACTAAACTTCTACACTTTGGAATACTGACTTCCATTCTTTGGAATCTGTGTTTTCTGGGCAGCCACTCTCCAACTTTACACTTGCATAAACTCTCTTTAAACTAGATTCTGACCCTTTGGATTATTCTAGGTTGACACATTCTAGTCTCTAAGTTAAGAGATGAAGGTATGTGGTCACAACTAATTTACTTAACAGAGACAACACACTTGGGGGCTTTTCTTAAGCCAACTTAGCAGCTCTACCTATGATACATATATTTTTAAATGATGTGCATCCTTAATGAAACAAATATTTTCATATTTTAAAAAAGTCAAGATAACCCAAACATGAATTCTTGATTACAAAAGTCTAAAAGTAGAAAAAATTGGGAGCAAGGAAAAATGTCACTTTAACCCTTTACATCAAACTCATCTCTTTGTTCTTCCTACCTACTACCTTCTTTGCATCCAAAGGCTTCAGGATTTTTCTGCACTTCTCTATGCCAGATGCTGCTTTGGTGATCCCCCACTCATTCTCTTTCAGTCCTCAAAATAAAGCCTTTAGTCTTAGATTATTAGAGAAAAGACCAGTGCTTTCCCTAAAAGGTTTTACATCTAAATTAACACAATGGCACAATCCAGCTCTTGCCCTGGATAACAAAGAGGTGAGTATGACAAGCTTGTCTTTTTTTCCTCTTTAGTATGTGGTGGCACAAACTTGGCTATATCAGAGAACCAAACCAAAGGAGTGAAATAAGCCTCAGTCATTCAACAGACATTTTACTCAGCATTCACCCCATGCCAGACCAGGTGGCAGCATACAAAGATGAGACATGTGTTCAGGCTGAGGGAGGACACAGGGTTCTTAGGGAGGGCAGCATGATGCATCTACCAGCAATACCTGGGTAAAGAAAATACAAAATGCCATAGGAACTCAGAACATCACTATCCCTTACAGATTCACTTGCAGCATTCCCAATCCTTGGAACAGCCGATACGTGTCCAGTAGATGTTACACTGTGTAATAAGATTGTTGTAATCTATCCTATTCATTCACTCTTTATTTTCTATTTTCATCAATCATACCCAGAAGATTCTCTTTTAGTTAAGACACTACCACTGGTGATGATATGAACGTTTTCTCACCATTGCCATTCACATGGACTGGAAAACAATTGATGTGTAACAGTTTCTGTGTTCTAGAAAGTGATTTATTAGGGGTATATCCATGAATCACACAGGAATATTTTCTCTGTAGATTTTGAAAACCAGTGGTCTTATATTTAAAATGTCAGCTTAGGGAAACCTCACTAGCTTCCCCTATTATGAATAAGCTGGTCGTTGGCAGGAGCTATCCCAAGGGGCCATTCAGAGGCCATTATTTCACCGTGAAGACTCTGTTAAAAAGAGTAATTGGTATCAATAACACTTACCTGTGTTTGCAGAGGGAAGGTTACCCAGCCATAACAAGCCCAGTATCACACAGCCACTACTTAAAACAACGCAGTATTTGGAATTTATGAGAATAAAGCCTGTCTGTAATAATGCCCTTATTGGGGCCTTCGCGATTCATTTAGCATACTTTGTTGTGTACTCACAGTTAAATCAAATCTGCCATGCAGTTATAAGCTAAGGTGCTGCATACAAGATGCAAATACTGCACACTGAAAAGGTTCATTTCTCAAAAAGAGTTATGGGGTACATGGCTTCAAATGCCTTTTATGACTATTCCTCTGAAACAGCCACAGGACTCTTGCAAAATGCAAAATCTGGAATATAATTAGTGATTATCTTAATCTTATAGGGGTTTGGAAAAATGAGAGGAAACAATTACCATTATAGAGAAAGATGGCTCAAGCATGAATCAATGTGGCAGGCACATAAGTAAACAGACGTGGGGCTAGACAAGGGAGGGAACCCCCAGTGACGACGAGGAGGACAACAACAACAAAGATCATTGCTTAACCTGTTTTGTCAGAGCTGGTATTGATGGTATTGGTAGTGATGGAGGTGAAGGTAGTCTTTGCGCTGTCCTTGGCAGTTACAGATTTCTGCTTATTTTTCATGGCTTCCAGTGCTTTGAGCTTCTTGGCATGTTTCGTGCCTTTGTAGTGGGCCGCAGCCTGGCTCTACAAAGGAGAACAAAATGAACCATGCAATCAGGCTCATTTCTAAACTGGCATTCTCTGTATTACTGCAAATACAGACTCCCTTTCAATAACAGGTACCATTCGAGCTAATTCTGGCCGTGGCCAAACAGTGGGGTTCTATTTAGAATGATGCTAGAAAGCAATGGGAATCTAGTTCTAAAACCTCAGGATAGAAGGAAGAAATATTCTATTGTTTATCTTAAGAGAAATGTAGCTGAACACTGACACGTCAACAACATTTTCTTTGTGGGAGTGGGGAAAAAAAATAAGAATTTACACCTGTATCGTCTTTGTTCTGCCACAGAAGATGCTGGGCTCCCAAAGATTAACAAGAGCCCTAGAAAAGAGTAGCTTTCACCTTCTAGGCTTGGAAAATGCATTTTCTGTTTCTATAGTGTGTCTTATAATACAGTCCCCAACAGGTGTCTACAAGGAAAGGTTCACAAAACAGGGGAAGTAAGCACCCTGGAGACTGAAATTGAAGCTTTAGAGTTCAAAAGCAAATGCACTGCTTAAGTTCAAATGGAACATACAGAAGCTGGGCAATTTCAGATTCTTTCTCCCCGCTTCTTACCGAGGGTAGTCTGAGAAGTTCAACTTAGTGTCATTTTTTTCAGCACATGGATCTTTCACTCCCCAGTCCATTGTCAGGAGTTTCCAGTGTGTTTGGACTACCTAATGGGGACAATCCAATTCTTTTGCTTGGCCTTCTGATATATATATATATATATATATATATATATATATATATATATATGTATATATAGTTTAGAGTGATATGCATTTTCTCATGTTTTATTTTCTTAAGAGCATTTGTGTGTGTGTGTGTGTGTGTAGGGGAGCAGTATAGTGAAATACATTAATTGCCGGGCGTGGTGGCTCATGCCTGTAATCCAAGCACTTCGGGAGGCTGAGGTGAGTGGATCACGAGGTCAAGAGATCGAGACCATCCGGGCCAACATGGTGAAACCCCATCTCTACTAAGAATACAAAATTTAGCTGAGTGTGGTGGTGCACACCTGTAGTCCCAGCTACTCAGGAGGCTGAGGCAGGAGAATCACTTGAACCCGGGAGACAGAGGTTGCAGTGAGCTGAGATCACACCACTGCACTCCAGCCTGGTGACAGAGCAAGACTCCATCTCAAAAAAAAAAAAAGAAATACATAGAGATAGAAAATCATATTTAAATAAATGTATGTTTATTAATGTTTATTTATTGGGGGAGAAAAGACTTTGCAGTTGGTGGGTAGGGTAAGGGTGACCAGGAAGATTCTTAAATTAGGTTTTCCAGGTCTTAACCTTTCCAAATGTCCCCCACAAAAGGATATCTCAGTAGAGGATTATTCCTGTTAGATTATCCATTACTTCCCATTGCTTGTTTAAACTAAATATTTCACTTTGCCAAAAAATAATAATCACATTGTCCTCTTCATTACAGCAACTGTGATAACTAGGGTGTTGCAATATAATATATTTTAACAAATAATTAAATAGTCCACATCTTCATTTGCATCATTCTAGCAAGATATCCTCAAAGGACTAGGTACCCTTATTGAAAGAACACTGGACAAGGAAATTATATATTAGAAACAGTTTGAACAGAGAGCACACTCATGCATCAGTTACAAGTTTTCCAACAACACATAACATCAAAAGACATAGTGTGAGCCAAAATATGAAGTTAAGACATGCTATAGTTAATTGAGGAACCAGTGATAGATTGGATTAAGTTGATTCTACATGGAGAATGTCACTTTGAGGACAAAATTTTGTCTTTTATTTTTTCCCTGACTAATTCTCATTTTTAGTATATCAAGTCCTTTGGCCATAACTTTTGAGAACGATACGCTGTATTCAATTAAAATCACAGAGTAGTCGGTCATCTTCTTTAGGCATCTGGCTATAACATTTCCCTTAAAGCAGAGTTTCTCTTCTCTTTGCAAGTAACCCTTTCCTTGGTGATACAAGCTAATGTTTAACAGATAATATATATTAAAAGATGGGGGGTGAGATTAACTGTGCTATCTCCATTTATACCTCCAAAATATACATTTCATAGGTTAGATTCTAACAAATCTAACATTCTCGGTGACATTTAAAATTAAACAATACTTTGTTTTAACATATCATAGGACCAGGTGATTATCGCTATTTTTAAAATTAAGAAACTTACTACAAAAGAAGCCCACAAGTTAAGAAAGTCTTACACCAAAACAAAAACAAAAACAAAAACAAAACAAAACAAACCCAAATACCAAACAAACAAAAACCTCTCTGCACAGGCACAACCAAACCAATGCCCTCTAACAAGTGAAACAGCTCGGAGAGTTGCGGGAAGAACAGAGTGACAAAATGCCCAGAAGTTGATAGGCTCCCAACAGACACACTTAATATCTTAAAATGCAAAATAAGACAAAATGAAATGCATACTCGCTCGTTTATTGAATGACAGCACCAAAACACCTTGATAATAATTATTTTAATTATAAATTATCTGATTTAAAGGCAAATAAGTCTTTCCCAAATTAAAAATAAATAAATTATATGAGGGTCTAAGGCATTATAGATAAACCAAGAAATGTAGAATTTAGGAGAAAATGAGTATAGTGGGGTGATGGTTGCAGAGGACATCAATATCAATATGATTGTAATTGTGCAGGGTATGTGTGTTGGGGTGGAAGTGGGCATACAGGTTGGAAGGCTAATAGAGACAGATAACCCCTCTAGATATTTTAAATTTTCTTTATCATTGACTTTTATGTAATGTTTATAGAAATTATTGGACTGTTCCTAGATTATCCTACCATAATTTTTTCTAATTTATCTATAGTGACCCCATAACTCTAAGTCTACCTTGATTCAGGTATGCTGTATAACAGTGTATTCCCTATGTGAAGGCAGAAAACCCAGCCAATCTCCTTCCCCTTTAGGCCACTTGATAGATGCAGATAGACACATAGATACAAAGTAGATAGATTATTCATCCATATTTTATTTTTCTGTGACTGTAAAAAAGCTGCAGCCTAAGAAAGAATTTTTCTGAGAGATTTCTTTAAAGCACCAGTTGGCCTGGGATGTCTCTTTGGGCCTCCTCTGCTTTTCTTTTGAGCAGAGAAGTGTAGGATAGTTATACCATATACTAGCACAACAAATTCCCTATGAGATTGTGTCCTATTATTTATCAGCAATTTTCTGAGGCAAGTCATTCCCAGACACCTGGGAATTCCCAATACACATGCAAATAATTATTTTTCACAGACATGACTTCTAAGTTAAATAAGTAACTGTACTAATTCATTGCACCATATTTCAGAATTTTGTATTTTAAAACTAAAGCAGAACCAAGTGATCATGGTACATATGGATGTGAGCAAAACAGTAAGACTTGAGCTTTAACAACTCACTTTAATTAAACTGAATTAACTTTAGCCTAAAGCTACCTTCCTACCTATCTTAAATTTGGCCTAAACGTTTCTGCATACATAGTAAACTGTAACCTAACTTGATGTGTACACAGACTGTTACTTACTGTATAACAAGTAGAGGAGTCTAAACCAGTCACAGCAACTGAACTTAAGTCAACCACAGGCAGCCAACGGTTCAAACCAAGTTCAAATAGGACAAACCGGGAGCGTTAACCAATCAGGCTATCTCTGTACCTCATTTCTGCTTGCTATATGTCACTTTCCTTTTTGTGTCTATAAATGTTATTCAGGCACGTGAGAGCCCTGGAGTCTTATTAAACCTTTCCTGGTTCCAGAGGCTGTCAAATTCTTGTATTGTTCTTTGCTCAATTAAACTCTGCTAAATTTAATTTGTCTATAGTTTTTAACACTTTAAATAATAAGTGGAATATTAGCACATTGTGTTATAAAATCCACTATGCCAATCTTGAAATAGCACATGACACCATTAAATCTAATAAGTGTCATCCCAGAGGCAAGTGCTGACATTAAAGATATGCACACACGCGTTCCTGTAGAACAGAACACTATTTTAGATGTAATCACCACATTTTAGTCATCAGTAGCCAGCCACTTTTCAATCTTCAAATTTTATCTTCAATATTTCAAAATGGTTTTTAGTTGAAATGCAACTGAAGTTTCAGTAGATAAAAATAAGTCTTAATTAGCTAACATTTGAGAGAGGGGTTTTGTCATTTTGAAACATGCACATGCACATTTATCTCATTTGGCTAAGTAAGAAACTTCTGTATAAATTGTTATTGCCCTATAAAATTCACTGAGAAGTTACTCTTTAGGTATTTCTTTTATTCCATTAGCACCAATACCTTGTATACTTTTTACATCTCTTTTACAAAACATGTCTTACGCTTTTTAAAAACTCAGACATTTATTATAAGTATATATATCCAGTAACCATAACTAATTAATTTTCATGAACACAAATAATTTCAAAAAGAACAAGGTGGCCTTTTTAGCTTGTGATATTATGTAATTTTATCATACATTAAATTTGTATTAAAAGAAAATAAACATTATCACATTGATGGAATTCAGGACATGCCACCCCAAAATATGACTGGAGTGAAACTGCCTTTGCAAAGATTATGAAAGCAAGAGAAATTCAGCACGACTGACTCCATCTTGCTTATAACCTCACAGGTGGGCCATTTTAGCTCATTCCTGGGCGTGAGCCAAGCTAACCATGGGAGAAATTTAATTTATAGTTTAACATTGAAGCAAGGATAATAGTCCCTTCCTAAAATTGATCCCCACCTTGTTCAGGGCTGAAACCACCTTTGTAAAACCTACAAAAGGCCACAAGATTAGGATTATGGAAGGAACCTGAATCCTGCTAAAATGTAGGCTTAGTTACTATAATCCCTTACTGCACAGGAGTCATGTGGCCAGAGGTCATAAGATTTGTGACTTCCCTAATTGCTTCTATAGATAACATCACTATTGTAGAATCTAAAGTTGGTCTTTTGAGATGTTTTTCAGACTTTTTCATTCTGACAACTGAGGAACCCCACCAAAACTCATGACTCATGATTCCACAGGTCCTGTGATCCCCCACCCAGAGGAGGACTCATTACATTTTCCACACCCCTATGATTGCATCCCCAACTAATCAGTGGCAACCATTCTCTAGTCCCCTGCCTACCAAATTGTCCTTGAAAAACACTAACCTCAGAGGCTTTGGGGAGACTGATTTGAGTGATAACTTGAGCTCTCCCACACGTCCAGCCTTATGTCAATTAAACTCTTTCTTTACTGCAATACCAGGGTCTCAGTGAACTGGTTTTGTGTGTGCAGTGGGCCGGAAGAACCCAAAAGGTAACTATAATAAGAGACCAGAATATTCCACTGCAGATATAGTATAAAGACCATTTTGAGCTGATTATTTTCAGAAATAGCAGACAAAGGAGAATTTCTCAGAACAGAGAAGTAACCCTTTTTTTTAAAGAGAAATTTACATCTATATATCTCCCTCCCAGTACCAGGAAGATAAGGATGACTCTAAATCACTAGAGACTCTGATCAATGGAGAAGGCATGAATTGAAATCTGCATAACACAGTTACTCTTGTTTATAATACTCCTCCTGACCACTTCCCCATAACTGGGCCTTTCTCTATAAACTTTTTTCCTTATTTCAGCAAAGGATGCTGAAACCCTAAAGGGGTAAAGAGACTGGCTATTCAAACCTGAAGTCAAAGTCACCTCTTTGAGTCTACTCTTGGGATTTACTAATTTTTCTGGGTCATTGCGCATGCATGCCTGAGGTATACAACTTAGTAAACTTTTGTTTGTTTTTTCTTTTGTTAATCTGTCTTTTGTTGTAAGGGTCTGTCCCAGCTAAGAATTATGAAGGATAGAGGAATGATTTTTTTTCTTCCCTTGCAATATTAAAATGTAACACCAGAAAAGAAAAAAACAATGGTTATTAGAGATGTCACTATCCTCCTTGGGGAAAGAAGAGAACACTCCAGCCAACTGAAATTTTCTTTACTTTTTTTTTAAATCTAATTTATCAAATTTTAGCTTAGATTATTTCAGAGATAAAAATTATCAGATAAAATACAATATCCTAGAATCTTAAATGACTACAGGAAAAAAAGTTGAAAATTTTATCTTTGTTTTTTTAATGTTGATAATATATATTACTATTTTATGATCCTAAATGTCTCAAAATGGAGTCACTTATGACAAGTGACTCAGCCCACAGTGAAATTGCTGACCCCTCAAAGTTATAAAGATACATATGATAGACTAAGGGGATAAAGTAGCACCTCCTGTGTCCAGACACCATGAGACTCGGCAAGGAAGTGAAGCCAAAAGACTGCTGAGATAATGGCCATGAACAAACCTGTGAAGGGTCATAGAAACAGCAAAGAAACCAACCAGGGTTAAGATGCCTGCAGATGCCCTGCTGGTGAGAATTCTGAGGCCTCCTTTCTGCCTAAGTGCTGCAACACCCCAAACCCATGGCCAGCAATGTGTTGGTCTCCTGAGCTACTCATCAGTAGTTTATTCCCCTTTTTTTCTTATTACTGTCTGTGTGTGTTGAATATATTTGCATAATTGTTGGTGTGTGAAAGCCTTGCAATAAACCTTGAATTTGAAAGCATTTAATTGGCCCTTGAGTCACTGGAAACCTCCCCACCTTCAATCAGAGTTAGTACAGCTAGGCTGATTGGAACCTGAAAGAGTAGTTGCATACACCCACTCAATCCGACTAGTTAAGTCACATGCACAGGTGCAGCCATATGTGTGAAGATCAGTATGCATTCTAATTACTCAGTGGCTTTTTGAATAATTGGAATATCACTTTTGTGTATACCAGTTCAGCAGAAAATTTCCAAATTCTTACTCATCTTAACTTTTTGATTATCAACTCTCAACTTCATTAAACATTAATATAAAGCATTTGTTCTCAAACTCTGGTCCCCAAACCAGCAATCTTAACATCATAGCATGGGCTTGGGACACTGTTAGAAATACAAATTCTCAATCTCCATCCTGGACATATTGAATCAGAAACTATGAGAGGGAGGCTCAGTAATGGGTACTTTACAAGCCCTGGAGGTGATTTGGTTAACTCTAAAGTTTAAAAACTATTCATCTTAAGTAAAAATGCATTTTTCTCCCAAAGTGGCCATTTCTTTTGGCACTTCTTGCTGAAGTCCTGGCTTTTTAAGATGAATGTAGAATCATTTGAAGATAGAACATTTTTATGTGAACAATGTGTATTACTCCCCCTAAAAATTATCAAATGATTTTTTTCCTTAAAAAATATGTCAAAAATAACTCAGACACATGTATACTTAGGGAACTTCTATCCAAGAAGGATGAACTCAAATAGCAAATTAACTTTGAAAACATCCTTATAATTCTAACATTACATATGAGTGCTTTCCAAGTCCTTGTGATTTTTCTCTTTCCAGATTTTATTTTTCTCTCCAAGGAAATTATTGTCACTGGAAAATTCCTGATCTCATTACTTATATCTCTATATTGAATGCATTGTTATGATACAGTTTGCAGGGGCTAGAGGAACCCCCTTCTCAATCAAAATAATGACAGTAATAATAAGCAAAAATCAACCCCTGTATCAAACTCTTAAAACTTCACTGTAACAAAGAAGTATCTAATCCACTGTTTTATTTGCATTAAACTGAGTTAGTGTTAGCCATGTCTAGTTTTTTTCCTTATATACTTACGACTTTTTTATTGAGAAACATTTAACAAAACATTTGAAGAAGAAATTTAAAGATAGAATAGCTCATTGTCATAAATTTTCCTTACTGCTGTGAATACAAATTATACAATGTGAAAAAAGACAGGATATAGATATTTTTGTTTCTTAATTACATGCCTCACATAGAATATTTAATAATTCATTTCAACTTATTATTGTATAGTTATCATGTAAATAGAAAATTACATTATCAATAAAAATGAATATTCACTCAAATTTTTTCCTGAAGTGAAAAACATGATTCAATTAAGAGTATTCTTTTGAGCTCAAGTGATTGATGCTTTACTTTAAATGTATTCCTGTCTTCTGTACTCTTCAATACAGAAATGAACAGTAACAGCTACAGGAATAGAAAAAAAAAGGGGGGGGAAAGATAATACCACAAGATTACTGTGATTTTCATACACCACTACTCAGTGGGAAAAAAGTTTTTAAATACACATTAATAAAAGGAAGAGAAGCATGTCACAGATTCTCAGATACATTAGGTAACTAATTTTTATAAGCAAAGAAAGTACTTTGTCACTAAGTACTTACATGGTTGTGAAAAAAATAGTCTAGATGGGGTCACTTATCTTTTCAAAGCTTCTCAACTCATCTATAAACTTCATGATTCCTAAACATTAAGTATTTAATGTTTTCAAGTATCTAACATGAATGATAAAATAGAGCGTGCTTACCTGAGTGAGAGAAGCTAATTTGAGAGTTACTGCCTGGTTCCTGTTATGAAAGAAACTCTTGCTTTCTTTCATAACAGGATCTTGAATTCAAACAGCTATCTCTTTGAACTCTAAGAGAGGAGTCCTGATTGAGGAACAGAGGATAGCAGTGGGCTTTGGAAGCCAGCACACAAAGTCTAATCTAGCTAGAAGGAAGACATGTTCTGCTAAATTTGCTCAATCTTTTTTGGAGCTTTTCGTAAATCAGAGATCTCAAATGAGTTTTAACTCTACTGATAGAAACACAAAAATTTCAAGTTTGTACAAAACTGAGAAAAATCAGAGAAACCACTTTGTCTAGCTGCTCAACCAGTGTACAAAATCCCTTCAGAATGCCCATAGCTTAATACCTGGCTCCATGTGTGACACACACCATTTGAATAGGGTGGGGAAGAATTAGAAATGTTGACTCTAATTATGTTCAAGGGTCAACTTGTCATAGATGTTTGTATCAACAGCAGAGAAAAACTTGTTTTATATTCTGGCATAAATAAAATGTGTCTCCTCTAATCCTTTATTTCCTTCTCCAGCAAATGCTCCCCTCTCTGCTACTCCCAATGTCTGCTGTCTAGCAAGAATAACCATGTGTAGAGTAGATAAATGAGCAATAGCTCTCCTCACTTTATTTTCATAAGGAAAATGTTACAAGAAGAATCATTTTTAAGCCCTTGTATAAAGAGTTCCCTCTGCCTGGAGCACCTGTACTTACCTGGTAGATGTTGGGGTGCCACCTTCTCCATGTAGTCTTAGGTACATCTGCATTGTAGCACTTACGTCACTGCCATAAGAAGGGTTAAATGCCCGTGTCTCCTGACAGAGAGTGGATCTCATAAAAGAGAGAGGAAGACCTGATATTATGCATCAACCTCTCCCTAGGATCTATCATACATCTCTAAATAGTTGCCTATTAAATTCATGTTGAATTAATTTCACATTTTGATTTTAAAATGGAAATATGCATATGGAGTCTCAATGGATTTTGTATGTGAACAGGGTTTAACTTAATTCTCTGTCATTCTTTGGCACTTTGCCTTAACTGTTGAACACACTTCAGGGGATTTTTATGGCACTTAATGATGGAAAACCATCTGGCACAAACACCAACTATTATTTTTTCTCTGGGACGAAGCTTATCATCAAACACAAATTGTGCTATTTATGGGAACCTCTCTTTTCAAGGGATGTAGCAAAGGAATAATATGGAGATTGTTTCATTTTTTAAACATTTAAACGAATAACTAACAGGTTCTTTTTAAATCTGAGAAACACAATGAATAATTCCAGTGATGACTCTGCATTTTAAGGGTTATCTAAAAGACAAAGTTCTTTTAAATATGCATATAAAAATTTTCAGTACTCGGGAAATGCCAGTCCTTTGTTAGCATCATTTTTAAACTTCTAAAATGAAATATTTATGCTCCAAAACCAACACAGAGAAATTGAGTATGGCATCATTGACACATTTCCTCCCTACGTAGTCACATAACATACACTGTGTTGGCTGAAGAACACCTTAGGGGAAAAGACTAAATTTCCTACTCCTCCATAAGTCAAAGAAGGTCTTCCCTCTACAGTTTTGCAGAATTTGCAATCTCTAATTCATAAATCTGAGAATAGTTCTGATTGTTCCTTTTATGAACTTGTCCCAAAGATGATTTCTAAAATGTTCAATTATTAATGAAATCCACAGGGTCCACAAAATAATGGCTTACAGTTGAGCCAAATGTTTTGCTAGTGTTAAAATAAACATCATCACAGTTCTCTGAGGCACTTTGGCTACATTGAGAAAGGCTGGGGAACAAGACCACAAGTAACCTCTAAAACCTGAACTCTTTTGGTGGAGTCTACCAATATTCAATTCCTTTAGCTGTTCATTCATTCACAAAGAACTTATTGAACAATTACTGCACACCAGATGCTCTTGTAGGTACTGGGGAATTAGAGATAGAGTAGTAAACAAGTCAGACTAAAAAATTAACTTACATGTATAAATCTTCTAGCCTGGCATAGTGGCTTACACTTGTAATCCCAGCACTTCGGGAGGCCATAGTGGTAAGATCACTTGAAGCAAGGATTTTGAGACCAGCTTGGGCAACAAAGCAAAACTCCCAACTCTACTAAAAAAATTTTTTAAGGCCAGGTGTGGTAGCATGTGCCTGCAGTCCCATCTACTCAGGAGGCTGAGGTGGGAAGATCACTTGGGTCCAGGAATTTGAGGCAGCAGTGAGCCAGTCTACTCTAGCCTGGTCAACAGAATGAGACACTTTCTCTTAATAAAACAAACAAAAAACCCCAAAAACTTATCTATAAAAAAAACCATAGGCAAAGTAATATAAATTTGTAAAAATACTAGAAAAAAAATGTTTAATTCCTTTTGCAAAGGGGTTAATCTCCCAGCTATATAGAGAATACATAGAAAATTAGGAGAAAAAGACACCAGCCCTTAGAATAATTGGCAAGAGCTTCACCAAATTCAGTAAGATAAATTATGTCACAGTACCTATGGCTTCTTGGGATAGAATAGGGCCTTATAATGAGAATAAATACCAATTTTTGGCCAAAATAAAGGATAATGAATGCTCTTCTGTATAAATCAATTTGGTGCCCTTGCTGAAATTCTAGATATGGATGAAAATTGTGAATAAACTGTGCTTTTATGAAAATTATGGTTTGGGGGAAAAAAGTAAAGAATGCTTTTTAAGAAAAGTTCAGCAAACTTTTCAAACATCTCAGGACACCCCTGTGACCAAAAAGATCTTTGAAGTAGGACATTTTATATGAAAATCTGGGGAAATCATCCAACTTCTTAAATAATGCTTTCCTCCCAGACTTAGAAAAATATTTGGTGGACCCAGAGAAAGCATTGCTTTTGTTTTAACTTTTTTTTTTTTTTGAGCAAGAGTCTCACTCTGTCACCCAGGCTGGAGTGCAATGGCATGATCTTGGCTCATCACTGCAACCTCCACCTCCTCGGTTCAAGCATTTCTCCTGCCTCAGCCTCCCGAGTAGCTGGGACTACAGGGGCCTGCCACCATGCCTGGCTAATTTTTGTATTTTTAGTAGAAACGGGGTTTCACCATATTGGCCAGGCTTGTCTCAAACTCCTGACCTTGTGATTTGCCTGCCTCGGCCTCCCAAAGTGCTAGGATTACAGATGTGAGCCACCACACCCAGCGACTTTTATATAACTAAAATTGCAGAAAGTGGTTTGGGGACCAGATTAACTCTTGGAGGGAGGGAGTGTAAGCTGGGAAGGGACAGTGGCAATGACTTTAGAAGCCTGAATTATCTGAATATGTACACATAACTGATTTCTTTTTGTGTTAAAAGTTTTCCTACTGCATTAAGAAAAAAAAAATGTGTTTATGTTTTCTGTCTGGCTATGTAGGCAGGTGTCAGTAAGTTGTGTCAGCAATAAAGTTCTAATCCAAAGGGTTTAGTGTTTAGTTAGGTGCTGACTGCACACTATCCACCAATAGTATTTAGTAGTCCTTGGCAGGATTTTGGCCAGAGAATTTTTCCCGTGGTGATTCTTGGAGGAAGAGTTTAGTGTGTCATAAATGTATTAAGGAGATGCTGCTATTCTGTCACACAGTGGTTGTTTATGTGAGGCATTTATGGAACACTCCAATGTGTCAGGTAGTGAGCTGAAGACTTGATGTGAATATTTCATGTGGAATAAGTGAATGAATACATGATATGAATATTCTCACTTATTCCTTTTAAAAGCCTATGAGGCAATGGCAACTATCATGGGAATTTTATAGATGGGTGGATTGAGAATCTAAGAGCTAGAACAACTTAACCACAGAGTACAAACAGAAGAGAACTTGTACTGAAGTCTAACTCCAGAAACCAACTTGTAGCCCCACTTCTCAACCCAAAAGAGAGTGTACAATGATAAATAACCTTATTATGTGATTTCACAGTGGCTTATCCTTCAGAGGACATAAGGCTAAATAGTGCATAGGAATTATTATTGATTTATGTGACAATTAACTCATGTAATTTCACTCAGTCTATCACAGGCCTGTAAATGGATTAAATAATATTATGAGCATCACTCTATCTAAGGGTCTTCTTCAATTTTTCAGTAGCTATTCCAATCAACTCATACTGATATGCTATGCTAAACAAAATATAAAAGACTATGCAATGATTTGTTTATATCCCCAAATGTGAAACTTTCAGACAATAGGAAGTATCCTTGGGAATATAAAACAGGTGATGGGGAGAGAAGTCAGCTCTTGCACAAAGTTCGTAGGTTCATTTAAAGATTATGTTCTTTATTCTGTTAACATGGAAGGCTGTGCAAGTGTTTTTTTTTTTTTAAAAAAAAAAGAAATAAAACATGTTTGTATTTGTATGACATTGCTCTGGCATGGGCAGGGAGTCTAGATGAGAAGAGGAGGGCAAGACTGGGGAAGGAGTGAAAGGTAAAAGGATCATTATAGTGGCACAAGTAAGAGATGGCCACATCTAAGAACTTGATTATGACAGTGAAAACAGAGAAACGAGTAATCATTTGACTAATATATAAATTAAAATTTTTCAGAATTGATGGTGAATTTTGAGGGGTGGTCTCAAAGATGCCTGGCAGATTTCCGCCTCTTGCAAATGCATGATTGGATATTTCATTTCCTAGAATGGTTGATATTAAAAGATGTCCCAAGGTTTGGGGGAAAAGCATGAGTTGGGTTATGCTGAATTTAATGATCCTTAAAAACACCTAAGTAAAATGTGGGCTCTGTAGCAATGTGATCTGTAGATTACAGGTGAATTCTAGGCTGTAGCTAAATTGGGAAATTAATCAGCAACAGATGGTAACTGAAGCCACTGGGAAATGTCATTTGAAAGACAAATAGGCCGGGCGCAGTGGCTCAAGCCTGTAATCCCAGCACTTTGGGAGGCCGAGACGGGCGGATCACAAGGTCAGGAGATCGAGACCATCCTGGCTAACATGGTGAAACCCCGTCTCTACTAAAAATACAAAAAACTAGCCAGGCGAGGTGGCGGGCGCCTGTAGTCCCAGCTACTCGGGAGGCTGAGGCAGGAGAATGGTATAAACCCGGGAGGCGGAGCTTGCAGTGAGCTGACATCCGGCCACTGCACTCCAGCCTGGGCGACAGAGCGAGACTCCGTCTCAAAAAAAAAAAAAAAAAGACAAACAAAAAGTATTTTCCTGTTTAACCACTGAAACACAATCCTTTATCAGCTGCAACATTTGAATGAGTGAATTAAGACTCCAACTGCTTTGGGAGGCCGAGATGGGCGGATCACGAGGTCAGGAGATCGAGACCATCCTGGCTAACACGGTGAAACCCCGTCTCTACTAAGAAATACAAAAAATAGCCGGGTGAGGTGGCGGGCGCCTGTAGTCCCAGCTACTCGGGAGGCTGAGGCCGGAGAATGGCGTGAACCCGGGAGGCGGAGCTTGCAGTGAGCTGAGATC